>NW_015112795.1:410092-415814 GCF_001443285.1 Poecilia latipinna | reverse complement strand
AAACATTAATGTTTATTCAACATTTCGTGCAAAGAATATAGAAAGGACAAGAAGAGGAGTTGGAGCCAAATTGCTACTGCAGTTGATAAACCTGGTAACATTGCAGCTGTTCTTCGTTAACGTGACATAAATAGGTTATAATGATTTTCAGCCACATACGTCACAGGTAGATTCTAGTAAAGCATTGATTAATACCTGATTTTAAAATTAGTTAACTGGACTTGCAGCCATTATTTTGTGCCCATGTGACTGGACACCACACAGCACGATCGAACCTTATTGAATCGTTATACCTAGGATTTCTGTCGGCTAAAGTGTGGTCTCAGGTTTTGAAAATGGGCCGACAGCTTGTGTAGTGTGCGCTGGACATTAGACTAAGAAAATGAGGAAGGAAGGGTCAGTGGAGAACACCGGAGTTGAGCCTTTTTTCATTCAGTGTCATCAAGAGAAAGAAAAAAAGGCCGGAAGAGACGATAAAGCCGATAATTAAAATGAGGTCGATAGGTTTAATTTATCGTGCGATTAATTGATTTATCGTTTATCACGACAGGCCTACTCCACTGGACAATTTTTAAAGCATTAGCATCCTGCAAGGTCAATTCACAGGTTCTCCACTTTGCTTGAATCCGACAGGATTCAGCCTTGATACCGCAAAGCGGAGAGCCGCTACGGCAAGGCTAGAAACGAACACCGCTCTGCGCATTCCACAGCTGTCACTTTTGGCCCGTCACGACAATGCCGCCCGTCCCTCGTTTTTCACCGTGTCAGGCCAAAAGCACTTGCTTTATTATCAACAGCACGGGGAGAAGTCCGCCCCTCCTCGAGACTTGTCTTTTTATGGATACGGACCGAGAAGACTGAGGGGAGAGCGGAGGGGAGAGAGTTCTGTTGAGATCGGATCCAGCGCGCGCAGAGCCAGATGTGCTTCCAGCAGCAGGGGTCTGTCTCCTAACCGTAGCGAAATATGCCTTGCCAGGAGGATGATTTATACCTGACCCTCCTGCCACGCTCTCGTTTAACCCGAAGGTGTTTTCTTTCCTTCTCAGTCGGGGAAAATTGGTTGAGCAGGGTTGGACCCTTTTTGCCCTCACTGTGCAGAAGCCGTTTGACAATAGTAACGTTTGCCATGTCACTGTGTAATATCTTAAGTCAGAGCCCTCAATGGTGCAGAATTGTGAAATGACTTGGATGAAAGGCACAGCTGATTATTCTGGGCTTTATGAGCACTAAAACACGCTTGGATGCTAACCAATGGGAACAGATTGTGCTGTCCCACGTAGAAATACCCCAAAACAGCTGTTGCTCCATACATGACATAAACAGCACAGCTATGCCAAACAACAATAGCTGCCGAATCCGATCAGAATGCAGCTATTTCCCCCGCTTGAGTTGCAAAATAACAGACGAGAAGCGATCTTCCGCCCGCACAATAAACTTTTACGCTCAAACTGGGTTAGAAATTTCCTCTCTGGAAAAAAGTCAACAAGCCATAAAGGTCAGGCAGGGAGGTCTCTGTGGAATCACTACATCAAGCATCAAGTCATCTGGTGCTGCTTCAGTGCGTCTCCGGAGGTCAGGGAGCATTTGACAAGCCGGGTCCGATTGTTTTTACTTGAACGAGGCAGATGTGTGATTCTCTTGGACAACTTTCTGGGAGTTTCTTAGTTGACTGAATTAGTCGAGCCATCTTCTTGTTGGAAAATGTTCTAAAACTTGGCTATAGTGCTTATTTTAGTTAGGAGGATATCGTTAGCATGAGGACCATCACTAGAATGTTGAGATTTTGTTTTTGGTTTTGTTTTACAGAAATTGAACCAGGTGAAGCAAGTTCTGGGTAGAACGTATTGACAGACAGAGGTTTTTTTTTTATATCTTAATTGAAAAAAAAATATATAGAGATTTTTTGTAGTTTTGGCTTAATTGCTGTTCTGAGGATGTTGTTCTTTCAGCAAATGGCATTTTTTAAGTCTTTATACACCAGTTAACGATTATTTGTTTACTAAATTAGTTGACGGTTATTTCAACAACTTGAAAATCATGATTAATTTAATTCATCATTTCAGGTAAAATAGTGATGTTAGCTTAGATGTAGACCTTTCTCCATTTTTATTTTCACCAACTGCCATTTGTATATTGAGTAAAGGGGATTACATTTAAATGCAACCTTTATATTGGTTCCTTTTTTTCTAAAGTAAACTAAACTAGACTTTTAAGTCTTACTTAAAAAAAAGTGCTGCTACTTTGCAAAGAATGGAACAATGCATAATGGGGACACAAATTGGTGAATGACCCTGATTTTTTGTGTGTATTGCTTAGGAAATCCAATCTTTGAGTTTGATTTTAATAACTAAACTACCTCTAGCTGCCCGTAATGATTCGAGCTTTTTCATATACAATATTTATCAAAAGAATTCATCATTTATTATAATGTTGCTAATAAAAGTAGGGAGATAGCCTCAAAGTGTAAAGCATAAGTAAACATTGTTTCTGTCTGAATGACCATGATGGTGAGTGAAGACCACTCACCAAGATTATCTGACATGATTTCCATGTCTATGACTTTCATGTCTGACAATTTGATTGCCAGCCAGAGATGAAATCAAATCATCAGGGTTGTAGAGAACATGAAATGTCAGACATGTTGGAGTCTTACTGACCAGATGGCATCAACCAGGTTTGCTGACAGACAGGAAGTCGGAAGTAAAATTTCCAGCCGGGTGACATATCAGAGAGCCTCGCTGAGGGAACCGTCCAGACACAGAGCAATGCAGATGATGCCAAGAATAACACAGATATTTAGGTCAAGAATCACACACGTATTTAGAGTAGTAGGGACAGTGCACGTGCATAGTGTGTGTGTGTGTGTGTGTCCCAGGATTTCAGAGGGTCTTTTCCTAGAGTTGGATTAGCTTCTCTCAAGGCAGTGGGTGAAATGTGAGGATCAACAAGTCTGTTGTGGCCGTTCAAACTCACGAGCTCGTCTCACCGTGGCTCAGTGACTGTTTACCAAACACATTATCACTCTTTATTAATTCACCCTGTCTATTCTCAAAGGCTGTTTCCTCTCTCCTTTTTGCACTGCCAGAATGTGTGAAAATTGATTTCAACAAACCTGTTGATCTAAGGAAATATTTACAGAACTGGACATCACTGTGAAAATGTAAATGGAGGCCAAATTACATTTTTTGTATCAGTGGTTGGAACCATTAGAGGACACTATGTGATCTTTTTAATCTTAACTTATAGCCTTAAGAATATGAATTTCTTACAACAGCATGGAGTAGAATCAAGTCATCCATCATGTCTTTAACCTGCTACCTGGCTTTTGATACTTTAGCAGCCTATTTCAAATATATATTTTTTTGTGCACCACTCTGTCTTATTTTGTCAAAAAATATGTAAACTATGTCGCCACTGTCAGGTACCAGGACTGTACCAGAGAATTGATCCAAACTCCTTTAATAGAGCAGAGATTCTATCCTTATGAAGCACAAAAAAAAAACAAAAAACATTTCATTGATCACTTTGCCATGTCAACATCTATCAACACTAACAACAAGATATGATGGCGCAGATAAATATATTTTGATTAATAACACATTCATGTTCCATAGATACCTTGGGTCTAGACTCCCAATCAAACCAAATACAAGCCACACTTTTGATACCAATCCACTGACTGAGAGCTGAAGATTTTCATCAAGCACTGCATGTGGGAAAGTAATAAATAGCTTAACATGTCCATTAAACAGCCCATTAGCACCTATTAGCACCTACTTTAACTTTTCTTTACTAGGCATTGTTAACACACAGCTTTCTGTTCACACACACAGACACACACTCACATTGTGATCAGTTAAAGTTTGTCTGGTTGTGTTGCAAAGAACGGCTACAGTGAAGCATTGTGTTCGTTCCCTTTCCGTCAGGAAATCAATAATAGACCAGCTGCCCTGCCAGTGACCTCTGTTACACGTGCACAGACCTGTATGCATATAAACACATGCACAGTCATAGCTACTGTGCAGAGAGAACAAAGCTGCGCTGGGTCGTGTCGGGTGTGGTGTGGGTTTTCAGGAAGTCGCACTTGGCTAAAACTTCCTGAACTGAAACGAGGCTGAAGCTCTTAAATTGCTAATTTCATTTCTCTTAACAGATTTCACAGATGAGCCGCGCAGTTGGTAGCAGTGGTGTCTTCCTGCATTTTGGTTGGATGAATGCCAGTAGAAGGACATGCTCAACCAGCCACCGTCATTTATGCAAAAACTACCTATCGAGTAGAAAAAGTCATTTCGTTGGGTGAAATAAGCCTTCAGTTGCTCAATAGCGGTTTGCATAGCTAGCTCCAAAAAAAAAAAGAAACACTATTATAATTGGCTGAAGGCTGGAGAGAAAATATTTGGTTTGGTAGCTTCTTATGCAACTAAACAATTAAGTAGGTTAAGTTTTGTCACTTTATAACTTCTGTACATTGTTGCCATATATTACTTGTTGGTTGGTTAGTCGTCGTGAAAAAAATAATCTGCCACATTAAACTTTTTCCAGTCTTGTCTGTGGTACAAGCTGAAACTGTAAGCTGTCATTACAGCATGAAATTGAAAAGCCTTTTTTCTACACATTTACTTTTAAGGATGTTGAGACCCAGCCAAAGCACAATTGCTTAGGGTAACAGTGTTCTTGTTGCATTGTTAGCACATTAGCACATATTAAAAGGTTCCTGTCGCAACAATTTTTCTTGCTTGCCTTTTAAGTGCTGTGGAAAAAGCATTTAGCCGCTCACTAAATGTTTTAAGTCAAAAAACTAAAAGTAATTCCCCGCCCGACACTCCTAATCGACCACATTATTTGAAACATAATCTGACTTCAGTTTCACGAGTCACACCCAAGTCTGATGCCAGAGCTGTAAAATCAAAAATAAAACACTTTCGACAACATTCAGTAAATTTCAAAAACACATTATGACTATCTTAGCTCATCGTTGCCAGTCTGGAAGTCCAGATTTTTATCAAAATTCTTTGATAAAATGTCTGACCAACATCCTTCCGTTTTACAGCGGGACAATAATGCAAAGCCCACCAGTAGGATCAACTCTGAATGGCTCAAAAGCAAGACAAAAGATTTGGAGGGGCCCATCCAAAGTCCAGACTTAATTGCAAATCAATATACTGTTGCATTACCTGAACTGGGGTGTTCATTTTTGAGAACCCTCTGATTATACTACATTGTAAAGAATCCTCCAAAGTGATATAAAATACTTTTTTTAAGTTATGTCAAATGCTCGACGGGGAACAAGCAGTTCTTAGGCTGAGCAAACAGGTTTGGATAGTTTTTTCATATGAAATGAAATAATGATTTGAAAACTGCATTTTCTATTTGTTGTGGTTATCCGTGTCTTATTTGATTAGTTGGATGATCTCAAACATTTGTGACGAAGCAAAAGCAGAAGAAAATACTAGCCTGTGTGTCTTAAAGTGACCACCTCTATTTTTCACTCTGTCATTTTCATCACCAGCATCATCCGGATTCTGAGGAACAGACCTAACGTTTTATAATCCCTGCTCTTCAGCTACCTCAAAGGATTAACCCAGAACTTACGTGGGACATAAAGAGTTTTATGGAATCCTCACTCTGATCTTATTGCATCTAAAGGATATGGAGGGGGGGGGGGGGGGCAGTGGCAGGACAAATAAGTTTTGTTTCACTTTTTTAAGGTTGTGTTTTTGCC
>NW_015112795.1:362893-406934 GCF_001443285.1 Poecilia latipinna | reverse complement strand
TTTTTTGAAAACAAAGATTAGTGGGGGGGGGGGGGGAGCAGAGGCAAGACCACGAAATTGTGTTGCAACTTTTTAAGCTTCTGTTCTTGCCAGTGGTGCGAAAAATAAATAATTCCCTAAGAGGATCAACACATAATCTCATATCCATGAAAAACCATCACTCGTCTGAATGCATCCAAGCTATGTGGAAATGGAAGTTTGTTTAAACACAGCTGCTGAAAGGGTGAGGTCATACAGTTCGTCTTGCTGGATTTACCATGTAAAAGCGCTCGTTTGAAGCACTTCAGAGAGATGTTAGCCTTATCATGAATGACAGTTGTAGCCCCGTTTCCTCAAGAAATACCACCAGATCCTAAAACACGCCTACATGCAGACTGTGCACGGCTGAGTTTGTCGTGAAATGTCAGGCTTCTGGCTAAAGTCGTGTTTTAGAAGATGGCACCTGTTCCAAATAAACGACATTAATGTTACGTTTGAGCTTAAGAGGCTAATTTCTACAAATTGGACAGTTTGTTCTGTGCTTTTAATGGCAGCTGAAAAACACGACACTGGGTGTGTTGTTGGCACATTTTCCGTTGCCGTCATCGCTCCGGACGGCTTGAGATCAAGTGGTGAATTTCGTCTATGTAATTTTTTTTTTTTATGCTTGCCACATAAATATGTCGACAGCTGAAAGTCAGAAACCTCTCAGCCTTGAAGGTGTTTAGATTGTGCGCATTGCAGAGCCTGAAGATGAAACCCGAGGAAGCATGACTGGAGCTGAAAGTATTTCAATTGCCTGGATATTTCCATTCACAGTCGGGTCAAAAAAGATAAGATAGGATGATTTAGATTCCAGGTTAACATCCGGGGGCTGACACATCGCAGCCTTTTGGGCTAATCTTTGAATCAAATTTTTTAAAACATTCCTGCATCGATGGGTCACACTACTTTGCTGGGAGTGTTTTCTGTTTTGCCCAGGCATATAAATCTGTGTGTGTGTGCGCGCGTGCGTGTGTGTGTGTGTGTGCAGAAGAGCCAGTTCTCACGGTGCTAGCATGGCATAACATGTGGACTGCAAAAAGTTGATGGGAACCTTATACCCATGGGTCCACTTACGTAATTATTTTGACTGATTGACAGATTAATTCGACTCGAATGCCGAGGCCTGCTCTTTATTCAGTTTGCATTAGATTCTTCAGTCTATAGAGGCACATTTGGGAGATATTGTCTTGCAAATTCTCTGGGAACACAAACTGCTTCAAACTCACATGACTGGTGTTTGGTCTCTTGCTGCTGTAATTGTAATATCCTCAGTGCTGATGTGTAAAATATAAAAGGACATTTTCATACAAATATGATTTCAAAATGCAAAATAAAAAAAAGTGGGGGCTTTGATGATTGCTTCTCCATTTATCCTCTGTAGATGACTGTTGACTGCTTGTGTTGGCTACAAGCCAGGAGTGGTAATTGGTTTAGAAGTGTTTGGCATTGGTTCGGCTTCCACAGAGTTTTGACCTCAATTTCATACCACAGAATCCCAGAGCAGACATCAGGCTCTCAAACACCCTTTTACACACTCAGAGCTCAAAGACAAGTCACTGATGGCTCCAATTGTAATGCATTGGAAAAAAAAAAAAAAGAAAAAAAAAAAAAACCAAAAGCTTCAGGCAAAAAATAACTGCAACATACAAGTTTGAATTATTGAAAACAGTCACACCTCCTATTTATATACTGGGTTACGGGTTGGCTTTTTCAGGATGTAGACAGGAATAAAGTTTGTGACTCAATATGAGAGATGCAAAATTTTCTTGACTTGTTTGAGCATGCACATAATATCTATGCTGAGATCCCAGTAGCAGCTTATTACAGTCTTAGGTGCAGGGTTCAACAGTGGTGGTGGTCCATGAGGTGGGCCCTATGTCACACTCTGCTACTAGTCTGACTGCAACCGTAGTCTAGCCCTGTTAGCTGGAACAGGTTTCCAAGTTTGTTGTGAAAATGTTTTGGACTTGCCTTCTGGGCAAGTCCTAATACGGCAGCAGCAAACTGAAACTACAATATATATTTTTTTATGTAGAAAAATCCAACGACGTTGGAATGGTTCTGTACACCATGAACTGGTGATTTTGGTCCAGTGTTGCACGTTTCCACAGAAAGGACGAGGTTCCTGAAAGCCAAATTTGGTTTCACTGGGAATACCTGGTTCATTTCATTGTTTTTAACCCCATAATGTCTCTAACATAATCCCATCAGCTGCCAGTGACAGGTGATTAAGAGAATGCTTCAACATATTTTCGTATGTTATCAGTGGTTGGCCTGTCATGCGCAGATAACAGCACCACAAAACACACAAAGCTCATGCACTTCCTCAACTTCTCCTTCCACTTTCCGGCCGGGTCTTGATGCATCAATTTCCTTCGCTTTTGCAGCTTATGTAACAATTATGCAAGGCTTTAATTCTCGAATCTCGGCCCTCATTATTGCCGCAGGCCCTTCGCATTATTCTGTCTGAAGAGATGTTTGAAGTCCGCCTGAGGCTTTAGATGTTCTTGCCAGTGATTCGGGTGGTGATGGTGGGGGGTAGCTGGGGCACACACTCCAAGTTGCTCACTCTTGTCACCAAGCCAGCAAGGACTCATTAAATGCAAAGGGAGCTTTTGCAACAATGTGTGGTGAAAGTTGAAACCTTTGTTTTTAAGTGCTTCACAGCTCGTGTTGACATCATGTACATCTACTCTAATGCCTCGGCCGATGTCATCTAGAAGAAATTTAAAGTGAATCAAATAAAAACCGTGTTTGCTGGGTCTGTTAAACAACCATTAAAACAGACATTTTAAGTGCACTGTGTATGTTTTGAAGGCAATTACTCTCTGATCTTGTCGAATTGAAGCTAAATCAAGATGTGCATGGTGTGTAAATTCTATCAAACAAAGCACATTATGTGCCAAATTGATCCTGAATCATATAAACAGTAACACTATTAATATGTGTCATGAAAAATAGATTTTGTTAGGTTATTTTGGAAAATGATTAGAAAGTTAAAGCAATAGGATCAACATAGCATTTTTACTTTTGCCCCAGTATTGTGAGACTGATGCCCTGCTAACTGAAGGTTTTAAAGTTCCTGCATTTTCTACTCCTCTGAATTTATAAAGTACTTTTTTCGTCAGTGTCCTCCACAACAGTCATTTTAGCACAATTGAAAGCTACATATTTTTCAATGCTAATATCATTTTGTATGCTGGTTAGAGTATTTCACAATGATACATCTTCAGGAAATGTACATTTCATGAATTAGTAACACTTAATCCACTCTAATGCCTTTAATCCAAAACTAATCCACTCAACATTTTCCTTTTGTAAATGGCCTGGCTCTCGGTCAGTGCTATGACTAAATGTCTTTTTATTGACATTGCAGCTTTGAGATGGGAAGATAAACACAGTTAACAATAACCAGAATATAAAGGAATTTAGCAATATTTTTGGGAAAACTAGGACTTCCTGTTTTTAGTTTACATAAATAGAGACAAACTAATGAATCACAAACTGTGTTTCATAAGATCTGTAACAAATATGCAATAATCCACTGAATGATCCAAGAGTTTTTATCCTCATAAAAAAAATAATTCTAAAGCAATTATAATGCTAAAAATCATAAAAATGTTTTTTATATTTTAACATTAGTCACATCAGCTTGTGTGGGCTCTGGAGCCCTGCAGTAATCATCAGCAGTCAATGCTAATCATGGTGTTGTCATAACGGAGTATACACACACTATTATAAAATGGAAGATGAGTCTTATTCAGAAAGTCAGACTGTTTTTGTCATCCAAAGCGACGGTATGACCTCATATTCTTGGGTTAAATAACCTCAACATTCTTGAGTTAATAAAAAAAATAAAACAGATAAATTGCTTCTGCAAGGAGTTTTTTTAACATGCATAACATGGATCCAAAAAAATGTGCTTGTTTTCCTTTCAACGGTTTAAAAACAGGTGGAAAAGGCCATTAACTGTGAATCTGGGACAGATAAGTGTACAAACACTGCAGCACACATTATCATCACTAGCTGGCAGGGCGCGATGGTCAGTAATTACAAGCAGATGTGAGTGCTGGGGAGGTTCCAGGTCAGTAAAATCCATGTATTATTGAGTTACTCATGCATGTGTGAAAGCCAACTTGTAAAAAACAAACAATACAGAAAGAAAGAAATAAGAAGCAGCATTGGAACATACTTGTACATTCCTGCAGCTCAGTGTTATGATTCCAAATCTCGGCTCAAGGGTCATTTAAAACCAGCTGCAAAACGTAAAGCAGAGGAAAACAAACCACGAGTACAATGTGAAATTTTGGAAAGCTCCTTTTGTGCTTTAGTGTCCCCTGTTAGAAAGTTTCTCCGTAACCTTCCTTGACCTTCAAAAAACACACTTCTTAAAAGTTTAAAGAGGTAATAATAAGTTTAGCATAACTTTTACTGTCATCAAAATAATACCACAAAATATTGTAATAAAATTTTAAGTCCAAATCGCCCACCCTTACTTTGTGTTTCGTGCTAGTTTATCTAGTTATTGCCAGACATATAAAATTATTATTATAAGCAAGATTGTATTAAAACTACAGGAAACTATACAACTATTATGGCTTAAAAGAAACATTTTATCAACAGATTAAAAATAACAGAAAACGAAGCAAAACATGATGCTGTCAATAAGGCCTTGCACATCTGTTGGCTTATGAAAATAAATGATAACATGACTGAAAAAAAGATGATATAATACCACAGGAGATTGAAACTTTTTCCTCGTGAGTTATTTTCCCATTTTAGCAGATCTTTAAAATTGCCTAAACAAAATTATTTATCGTCATACTCATTTTTATTCAAATGTGAACGTACCTCTGGCACACTTTTCATGCCAGAGGTGATTTACATCATATTTAAAACAACATTTGCATGCCTGCCATTAACGTTTTAAATCTCTGTCGTGTTGTCCAATAATTTGAGCTGTGCGTCATAGCAACATGCGTCCCACTGCCTTTGTGTGACCTCCAAGTGGGTTGCCATAGTAATATTTTTTTCACTTCCTGGCCCTTTGGGTTTCTGTATGTATATGTTGCTATGGAAACTGACTTTTTATTTTTTTTTGCGCCATTTGTCCCTTTGTCTAAAATAGAACAAAAACCACATGCTGTGCAGCACTGTACTGAATCTCCAGATGGCATTAGTCATCTAACTGCATGGTGCGCGTGCAGTTTGAGTTATTAATCTTTCCAGCAAAGCGTTTGTCACATGGAAGCACAAAATAGCTGCAGCAACGACAGCTTGGTATTTTCAGAATTGTATAGAAGATTCTGAGCAGAGATTTCCATTTTTCAAAAGCTTTCTATAATTAGTCTGGTCAAGTAATAAAATTGATTGACAATAATCAACTCAAGAGGTTTTATGTTTAAAGGAAGTAAAAGCTAAGCGATGCATTTTGAGACTAGTCCAAAGCCAAGATGAGATTGACTGAATGATAACCTTAGTCAATAAACAGCAAACCCTTATCACTTATTAAGATTCATTGTTGAACTCCAAGCTTAAGCTCTATTATAGAAAAGAAAGCAAGCAGGTAGACTCAAAAGAAAAGTTGGATTTCTCCATTGATGTGCAACAACAACACAAACCTTGGCAATTTTATGTTAGCTTATTAACTAGCCGGTGTTTGCTGGTTGAGAGGATAACAAAGCTTCAAAGGCCATTTTGTTCAATTGGAAACAATGCTAGCTATCATAGTTTGGTGCCCAGATTGTTTTATTAGAACCAGAGAAGCTCTGATTGCTTGTATTTTTCAAGCTGCAACAGCAGCCAACTTGGGTTGCAAAAAAAACCCCAGATTGGTGCCACGTTTGTTCTTGGTGGGAGGCGCATGCGGGTTACACAGCGAGATGGCGGTACGACAACGCCACAAAGATTTTTAACATGTCTATCAAATACAATCAGAAGCTTGTAATGACAGCTTGTCAGATGTGTCCTCACACAAACTATCCAAACGGTTTGCTTTCACATCATACACAGATCTCACACAATGAATGCCTTTGGAGCCATCATTGCACAGTGCCCTGACATTTGTCTTTAAATGGAATTTGTGGCCCAGTAATATATGATCTCATTAACCTTAATGGGTCTCTGTGCAATATTAGGAAATTGGCTGTGATGTTATCATGCATGTGTGTTTTGAGCTGCTCATTTGTTCTATTGATACAGCCAGAAACTAATTATCATGGGTTCTGTTTAATATGTACATAATAGTAGCTGGCTGTCATTACAAGAAGAGTAAAGAAACTGAGCTCTTAATCAGCTTAGTGTTTTTGTTTTCTGTCTGTTATGTAACCATGCGGATGATATGTGTTGCGACATTTTGATGGTTTGAAAGTCCAAACATACCTATTCTTTAAAAGGGAAACAATAGTCTAGATTATTATTCAGTATAAAAAATATATATTTTTACAGATTGTGTGCCAGTCATTTCAGATAACATTACAGTATGTGTAATGAGTAAAATTGAAAGCAACATCTTGGTGTTTGTCTTCTGATCCCGACCCAATGGTTTTTTGCATAGTTCTGTTCTTTGGCCTCAATGTTGCGCAGACCAAGATTTTTTCTATAATTTAAAAGTTATTATGCCATCAATGATAATAAGCCAGCCAAGTTCTTCTTTAAAAGTCCCAGTAAGTCATTACCATTAGGTGAGCATCAGAAGACAAATGGGTTAGCGTCATTCCTTTGTTACAAAAGACAGAGACATCATCCTTTCTACCAATCAGAAGGGCCCGATCTATCGCAAAAATCTCTCGGTCAGACCTTGTGAGCAGTTCTGAACAAGACTGTGGCATTCAAACTCTCCTGCCCCGGCTGACACCCATTGGGAACAGAAGTTGCAGAGATCTCAAACAGAATCTCATTAACTCTAGAGGAGCACTGGAGGAATGATGAACCTGTAACTCAAGATCATCAACTTCACCACTCGTTTTCGATCACAGATGTGATAAATGCCCTGATCCATCAATCTGTCGCTTCAGCCTGCTGTGAATTGTACAGAAAAACTCACATGACTAAGAGTCTAGGCATGTAGAGGACAAGCTATGTACTATTGTTCATCAGCTGTGCAGCATGAATGACACAGCAAACAAAGTTAGCTGTTGGCTAATATCTTGGTTTGGACGCCACTACAGGTCAATCAGGCTTCCAGGGCCCAGTAGTCACGCTTGCGTTTAATCTCCCGCATCGCTCGCCACCAGCATTCCCTCAGTTTCACTCAAGCTCGTCCGTCCTGCCGGGCGGAACCGACTCAACGGTCGGCGGCCCGCTTATCACAGTCTTCTCCGACCTGTTGTCTTGTCTTTCGCTGCAGACTCGTGGTCGTGCAAGGGCATGTGCGTCTTTGTGCACCGTTGAGCCGTGAGTGAGGTCACTCAGGAGGCAAAAGGCTTTCCTCAGTCAGCGATAAGGAATGGCCTACACAGGCATGCGCTCACAACAACACAGAACAGCTGTGCTGGATGAAATGCAGCAAGGCGGCAACACGGTTTGTTGACTCGTGACCATTCTTGTATTTGCGGGTCAGGTTTTCAGGATTGCTGCTCGGAGATCTACAGTTAAAAAAAAGTACATCATCTGTGTGAATTGTGTGCCGTCTGCTTGCAAAATTATGAAATTATGTAAACGCAGACACATTTAGAGGACATTGGTAAGCCATTCGTCTGAAAGAGGCATTAATGGATTTTTACAAAATCTTCTCTTTCCCTTTTACTTAGACACAAGAATGCATGACCGGAGATTGAGAAGGATCAACTGTCCATTTTTAGGTTTCAAGCAACTCATTATTATGCTCCTAAATTCAGTCTCCATAAAATCATGAATGAGTATTTACTTTGATTAAACATGTTTTTATTGCCTCCTTGTATGCATTTTTTCGTAAATACAGTACAAGTTAGGAATGAATGCTTATTTTGAGGATTGGTGTAATTTCTTTCCATTTGTCCACCGTTTCCATTGTGTTTTAAAAACAGACGCTGGAATTATTCAGATAAGTTCCAAAAACTAGAACTAACTTTGTGAAGTGCAAACATCAGGATCGTTTTGTGTTTGAGTTTAAACTCATTCCTTCCCCTCATCAACGCTTCATCATGATTCTCCGTTTTCCCTCTTTAGCAGAAACAGATCATAATTTTGTGCAATTATGGAAAACAACGGCAACAAAAGGATCACATATCTTTAGTTAACATCTGTGTTGAAAGATTTATAGGGGTGAAAAATGACGACAGAGAATGCACAATCCTGTTTTATTTAGCACCTGGACTTTTGAGTGCTTAGCTTTCTTTTGTTTGTGAGTAAATGGCATCCTGGCAGAGTTGGAAAGAAAAACTCAACTACCCAGGAGAGTGGGACGTTAAGTCCTTCTTTGTCAGAAAGTGCATTAGTCCCTTCTTTTGTGTCTCAGTCTTTTGTTAATTTTGTCTTAACATCCCTCCGGTTGTTTCCACCCCAGGGGGATTTCACCTGGAGCAGTCTGTCGGGGCGGAGCGTACGCCTGACTCCAGTTGCCGTCCAGAGCCTGTCAGAGCTGGAAAGAGCCAGGCTGCAGGAAGTAGCCTACACCCGCTTACTCCAGGACTATGACCTGGGATGTCAAATAACCATCCCAAAGGGTAGGAGCAAAGCGCACATTGTTTTTCTGATATGATTTATAACGTTTGAGTCTTGATAATCTGGCATTTATTGCAAAATGCATCCTGAACTCAAAACTGTATGTGGCATCTTATGAGACATGCCTCTGTCTCCAGTTAGGGGAGATTGTTCCTTTTTTCATCAAAACTGCTAACTCATATAGATATAAAGCTATATTTGTGGAAAATAAGATTAAACAATTGTTGCAAATCTAGCACACGACGATACAGAAGGAGTCGGTGGTTTTCCACTGGACTTACCCATCCTAAACATCCCACTAAGAGTCAAAAACTGCACAAGGGAGAAATTTAATCATTTCCACTCAATTTTAAGCAAAAGAGTGTGTCATCCATCTGTAGCAAAGATTAGGTCTTGGGGGGCAACGGTTCCAAGATGGAAATCATTTCCTCTGCTACTCGTTCTGTGGAATACAAACCGATTCCCAGATTTTTACATCTTTCCAAACTCGTTTTGATGTCAACAGACGTTTTGATGAAGAAACTCTTTCGCTTTTTAACCACATATTTGTCGTTTGTATTACAACAGTATTAGGACTAGGCTAAGAAAAGGCAGAAAAATAATTGCTTTGCGAGAAAAAAAAATGCATGAGAATAAAATCAGTGTGTGGAAGTTGAAAACCCCCCCCACAAGAACAAAGTTGTAATATGAAGAGAAGCTGTAGTTGTGCAAGAATATAGTCAAACAACAAAAGTCATAATATTATGAGAAGTTGTAATATGAGAATAAAGTCATAATTATGAAATCATAGTGTCGTAATAATAAAGAAAACATTGTAATAGTAGGAATAAAGTTATAATAATACAAGAAAAAGTTGTAATCCTATGAAAATAAACTCATCATAAAGTCAGAATAATAATAAAGCCGTAATCTCGTGAGATTATAGTCATAATAATGCCAGAAAAAAAAGTTGTAATCCTACCCAGTGTTTCTGATATGCTGACTTGGCTTTTGGCTTTCTCACAACTTTTTCATGAGCCTTTGATCTGGTTTCAAGTGGTGCAAGCAATTTATATTCTCCTTTAACTTAATTTTTTATCAATGGGTATGTTTTTTTCCATGTTTCCAGATCTCTGGGTTTCCTCAGTGTCGCATTTTTCCGTACTTTCCTTCGGAGATTACGTCTTGTTTTTGCAACAGTCCACGTCACGCACGCTAAGGGCTGCGTTTGTTCCACTGCACTGTATAGCGCTGGAGTTAGTTTCGTAGCAGCAGTGTTGAGCAGCTAATGGATTATTCAGGGCTCTGCATTCCAGCTGAAGGTTAAACCTCTCCCTACCATGATTTAATACATACTTGTCTGTGTTGCTTATGAATTCCAGAGCTCCTGACTGCTGCCATGTGCAGGCGAGGGAAATATTTCAAATGGACAACTGTGCGCATCTGTGAGGGCTATTTCAGCTAATGCTCGCTTTCCAGCCCCAGAATTTTTCTTAGATAATATTTATGCGAGCGCCACAGGGCTGAATTTCTGGCGTTTCTTCAAGATGAAACAGCAGATTAAAGAAAGACGGAATTAAGGCAGACAAGAACGGACGAGAAGACGATACAATGAGACAGACAGTCAGCGGAGGTTCATCAGCAGGCGCTGCAAAACGGGTCTGGAGCAGAAAGAGAGTGTGGAGGTTCGGGGGATTTCCGTACGGCTTTGGGAGCCATCTGTCAAAAAATCCAAACCATTTCCTATCTCCCTTCTCTCGTTCTCCCTTGGCCTCCATTGCAACATCTGCTTCAGTTTCTCCTCACAGTTTGCACCCCATCCCTTCCTGGTGTCGTGTCACGGAGACCCAGAATTTCTTTGCTGTTCTGCAGATCACAAAAAAACAACTAAGATTTGGGATCTTGGGCAGCATTCAGAGATCCAACTTATCCAGATTAGTGAGAAATAGTTGGATAAATGGTGAAAGTAAACTTTTTTCAGATTTTTACATCTATGCTGTGAATCTCTACAGCTCCTCCAGAGTTACTGTGACTGCTTTTATGGCAGATAGACTAACTTTTGTCAGTGTATTCTGACAAAATATGAAGAAGCTCAAAGGAAATAACCCTTTTTCCAAAGCACCTTAAATGAGATTCACTGTTATTCAGAACTCATGAGGTTCAAACAGAAGTCCTCAAGCCAGAAATGCTAATTTAACCAAAAGGGCTTTCATGCATTAAGCAGTCGGTTTTGGACAGCACCAATACAAACAACGGAGTTAAAGGCTTTCCAACAAATGACATCATACTCCAAGATGCCCTGAAAGACTTGAAACTTGGTTGTGTCTCCATTTCCAGAGTTTCCTGGCTGTTAATCAGCAGATCCAAGAGTCATTTATCATGCTGGGAGCTGACAGGGTGGCTTCCTTCCATCCAAACACAAATATCCTCATGTGATTGTGAGCCGAAACTGAGCCGTTTGCTGCTGAACTTCTCGTGTGTTGCTTTTTTTTTTTTGTGCCGAGCTACGTAACTGTTGCCGTTTGTTTATCTTTTGCCATTTTTAATGAGTCGATAAGAAGTCAAGGCAGATCAAAAGAGGAAGACAGCCCGGGTAATTTTAAGATGACCATGTATGGCATTGAAAAACCAAAGTTAATAAAAGATACAGCGGAGAGTTTGTATAAGCAATCTCACTAATTGTGTTTTGATAGCAATTTCTTTTTTTTTGTGTGTGGTGGCAGATACTATTTCTAACCTGACTGTTCAATGAAATGGTTTTCCCGTGTGGTTAATTTATGTCTGCATTCCTGGCATAATTTTATTAAACATAAGAGTCAGATAAGAACCCGAAGATATGGGAAGCATTTGTTTCACATGATTTATTTACTTGTTTATTGCTTTTTTTCCCCCGCCTGGGACAGATGGACAGAAGAGGAAAAAGTCATTAAGAAGGAAGCTGGACTCACTAGCCAAAGAAAAGAGCAAAGACAAAGGTAAGCAAAGCGTTTTAAACATTACAAATTGACAGGAGCTGCAATCTCTGAGGAAAAAAAAAAAGGGTCTGAAAGGGAGTTAGGCTCCTAAAATCATTTGGTAAAATGTGTTAGGTGCTGACAAAACCAAAGTAAAATGTTTTCACCATAAATTGAGGTTTTTTGGTACAAAGATAACACTTCACATTTTAAAGAGGAGCTTCATTTTTCAAAAAAGAAAAAAAAAGACAACTTTACCAGAAGGACGAAAGGTCCTGCCAGAACATAAAACTAAATCTGGTTTTATAATCTGTGGGTTGATCTCAAGAGGGCTAAAATGCACCACACCAATAGTCTCCTAATGCAAATAGAGGCAGTCCAGGAATATAAAACGGAGTTTCTAGAAAGTTTTAAGATTGTCCACACTTATGTGACCACTTCAGTTTATGTATTTTTTTTTAGTTGAGTTGTCCAGATTTTAAATCTTAAAGATTGAAAAACAACTCAAAGTGTCTAATTGTTAGACACAAAAGCCAACCAGTGGTACAGATTTTATACATGTACTGTAACTGGACAAAACATTATTTCCTTCAGTCCAGTTTTAGACCTATATGACGCTGAGGCGTCTCCACTCCAGCTGTGCAAATACTCAGTTGGGTTACATGTGAGCTCATGTTGAGGAGAATAACAAGTCAGGTGATTCATTTGTGCCTCCGAGACGTATGTCAGTTTGAAAGGGTCATAAATCTGGTGTAGTCGTCTTTTTCTACCACTGCATACATGGCTCAGATGCATCTATGTGTTAAACTTATTCTTCTCTTCATGGTCCTTGATATCAACAAAATGGACAAGTGGAAAATATTAATTCTGTTGCAGAAATCTCGCTGGCAGATTTTTGAACAGACTTGGAGATCGACATGAACAAATACGGCCCGTTGACCGTACGCAGAGTGATACAGAAGTCTGATCCAGT
This sequence comes from Poecilia latipinna, assembly GCF_001443285.1. Taxonomy (NCBI): domain Eukaryota; kingdom Metazoa; phylum Chordata; class Actinopteri; order Cyprinodontiformes; family Poeciliidae; genus Poecilia; species Poecilia latipinna. The sequence continues at coordinate 394,361 of NW_015112795.1, read as the reverse complement.
TTCATCTCCGTAAACAAAATAATTCACAGAACATTCCTTCATACGGTGTTTTTTTTTAGCACTTTTGTTGTTGAAGTGCAACTTAATCCCCACCTACCTTCACACGTTAGCATTGACATGATTCAAACCGTGCCCAACTTTTTCCCCCGGGGCTATTTTGATACATCTGACAGCATGAGAAATGCGGTTTGGCTGTGGACTCATCTGTGAAATCCAACAATCGGGAGCTGCATCGACTAAATGCATTTCTGTGTTTATGTGCAATTATGTAAGGCCTTTTAACGCGGTGAGACTCCAGAGCAAACACATGGTGTCACAGTGGAAGCCGTCATGTCGTCTGAAAACCGCAGCCCTGCATTTTGTGGCTGTGGAATGGATTTTCTTTTTTCTTCTCTCTCTTCGTCGCTCATAGACCTGCGCTTTGAGATTTTGCATTGCAGCACTCTCCAGATAGAATTTAGTCTTTATGAGCATATTCAAAGGTTTGAAGCACACAATGAGAAAGATCCTCTTCAGCTTTAGGTCTGGAATATGAGTACTTGGTTTGCATCAGAGGGAAGTGCCCCATGACTATGATTAATTTAATTAAGTACAGATTTAGAAATGTAAGACTTAAAGTAATACACATTTCTAAACTAATGCGTGTGCATCTGCAAAAAAAAGAAAATAAAATAAAAACCCAGGTATTAGCATTGTTTATGCTTTTTCCCCCTGTCTGCAGTACTTTTGGATTAAAAAGATTAAAACAAAGTTGCATGATTCTATTTTGGACCCCTGAAGAGCCACTATAAATGACCAGCAGGCGGAGTACTGGATTGCTTGGCAGGAAGCCATCCAAGTTATTTTGGTCAACAACGCTAAAATAAGGCGGCAACGTCACGTTTCCTCTGATGTATTATTTTGGAAAACAGATGTTGCGCTTTAATCACTGCGCAAGACTTTTACTGACACCGTTTAGCATGCTTTTTGGTGCTTTTAATTGCGTCTGCGTAAAAGGCCAAGCTGAAACAGATGTGATACAGAGCCTCAGCTTGCCATCTTCAGGACTATTTTTGGTAGTTTCATGCCTCAGACTTTTTATTGTCTTAATTTAAAAGAACCTGCTTCTTCCCCCTCTCCGCAGAGTGTGTACCCCAGGCCTTCAGCATACCCCTGTCCCAGGTCATTGCCAACGACAGAGTGCACAGGCAGCGCCAGGATGCCTACCGCCTGGACCCTCCGCAAAGGGAGGAGCACAAAGACTCCTCCGATCTTGTGTCATCCATTTTGCAGGTCTTTAATCACTGACTTTTACTGTTTGGAAATTTTTAGGTACAAATGCTGTGCTGTGGGGGGGAAAAAAAAAATAAGTGATTGCTCTCTCCAAGATTTTAATACCAGAAAAAGATAATTGAGTCAATACAAAATGGATTTTTCAAACAAAAAATAAAAATAAAAAAAATCAACAAAACATAATTTACATCTTTATGGTAAACAATATATATTAGACATTTGAAGAAGGACTGAATGAACTTTGATTAAGTCACTCCAAAACTTTTATTTAGGTTGTTTTTAGTTATTGGGAGCTTGACTTGTTGGTGTATCTTCACTGTTTGTTGTACTGCATAACCAAAGCAAAATGAGCTCGAGTTTAAAGATACAATCTGGACTTTTGAGGTTTTTCTGCAGAGTTCATACACTGCAAAAACGCAAAATCCACTGATGTTTCTTTAGAAAATGTGTAGCAGGATTGTGATCCTGCAATTTTTGGCTCCATTTGTGTAACTCATTGATCCCACACTCCATGCATGGAAATGAAAATCTTTTAAAAATGACATTTTGTATTTAGCCAACTTATATCTGTCTAATCTGAAGCATTTAAAGGGAACAAAAAAAAGACATAAACAAGCAATCTGGAAGGGAACAAAAACTTTCCCAACCACTGCATTGCGGGTTTCAATGGAGAAAAACACAAATTAAGACCCTGGTTGGATGTTTTGTTTAGTTCGCCACCAAGCGACCCTCCAACAAAGAGTTATCCAGCAGTAACTCCTCACTAAGTTCAACGTCGGAGACGGCCAATGAGTCGACGTCACCCAACACCCCCGAGTCTGCACCACGAGTCCGCCGGAGGGTAAGAAAGTGCTTTAATCGTCCTCCTTCCCCTCCTCGAATCCCAAACATGGACCTGCTTGTTTTTGTTTGTTTAATTCACTGGAGATAGATTGAATCAAATGCATGATTACCCACCAGGGAGGCATGTCTGTGGATTCCATCACAGACCTGGACGACAACCAGTCCCGCCTCCTCGAGGCGCTGCAGCTCTCCCTGCCGGCCGAGACGCAGAGCAAGAAGGAAAAGCACAGGGACAAACGTCTAAGCCTGAACCCCATCTACCGGCAGGTGCCCCGGGTGGTCGACAGCTGCTGCCAGCACATCGAGAAATACGGTGGGCAGATGCCCAACTTGAGCAGTCGGTGCAAACATTACGCACGTCATGCTTTCAAGCTCATTTTTGTTGTTTTCTTCTTTTCTTTTCAGGTTTGCAGACTGTGGGAATCTTCAGAGTGGGAAGCTCTAAGAAGAGAGTAAGACAAGTGAGTTGTCCAAAATGTTTCTCATTTGACATGATTTTTTTCTTCAATTGGTGCAAAGTTCTCCACTTCAATCCAGACATTTTTTTTTTTCCTTTTCCAGAAATTGGCATTGGCTTAGCAAATTCTTTTTCATGACTTGACGAAATCGTGCTGGCATGCAGGTCATCGTCTAGGTCCAATCCTGGCTGATGGTGGTTCATTCTTAAGTTTTGTGGTCTAAAATTTCAGACGGATGTCTTGTTATTTCTACATTGTGAAATTCACACAAAAAAAATACCTGGGCTTTGTGAAAAAAAAAAGAGTAGCATTTATTAATGGCATTGAACTGGTAGAACTGGGAATAATACCATTCTGTTGGATGAAACAAAACCTCACACATGGTTTGAATCAAAGTCCTTCACGGTTGGCACGGCCACGTCTGGAGAAATTATTTTCCACTGATTCCAATCAATCTAAGGGAGGTTTCATCTTCAACTGTTCATCCTTGTGCTTCATAATGAATTTCAGTCCGTCTTTGATGTTTTCCTCGTACAAAAGTTCTTGTCACAACACTATCATTTCCCTCAAAAACAACAGCCAGGTCTTTCTGGTAGACATATTTGGAAAGAGGTCTGAGGGTTATCTTTGATCTTCAAATTAATCGGTTTTTGTCCCGCGTGGTTTACAACTCGCACAGTCAAACAGAACAGGTCAAATCTTTCATAAATTTGCATTTCTTACATTGTTTTTGAAGCATGAGCTGATATATTATCAGGTTGTAAACCGTCAGCTGCATTGGTGTTATCTGCTGTAATGGTTCAGAGGTAATGGATGGACGGCTGCTTAGGGAGGGGATGACGGTTAGGTGGGAGAACTTTTAGTCAGAGTGGTATGTTGTGTTTAGAAGCGCTGACGTTCTTTTGAAGATCAACAACCTTTTTGTTGCGCATAAATCATGTTATTATTTGTGTACACCCAATACCTGAATGTGTGTATCTTATTTTTGAGTTCGTTTCAGATAGTCCTGGATGATTCGTGGTGATTAGAGCAAATTTCTCAAATCATAATGCGTTTTAAATCATCTCCTAAAAAAAGCTAAACTGGAATGAGCAGACTGGAAGTCCTCCAAAAGGCTAGATGGTCAAAATTACAACTCATACTGGCAGAAGTGGTCTGGATACAGTCGTTTAGAGGGTCAGAAGGTTGGGAATGTGTACGGGTGTGTCGCTTCAAAGAATATAATGTCCATTGTTTAGTGGAGAGGATGTTTCTGAAAGTTGCTCTTCCTCTCCTTGGCTCACAGCTGCGGGAGGAGTTCGATCGGGGTATCGACGTGCAGCTGGACGAGGAGCACAGCGTTCACGACGTGGCGGCTCTGCTGAAGGAGTTCCTCAGGGACATGCCCGACGCGCTTCTAACACGGGAGCTCTACACGGCCTTCATCAACACCACATGTGAGCCTCGACCATCTGCTACTTTCTGGTTACCATACCGTTTCCACCTTAAGAACTACAAGAACAAATCAAACCTATGAGAAAGTGAACATTTTCCCCAGACGGGTATCTTTTTCTCCATCTTATTCCCTCCTGATCTGTGCGGCACAGTGTTGGATCTGGATGAGCAGCAGAGCGTCACGCAGTTGCTGATCTACCTTCTCCCAGCATGCAACAGCGACACTCTTCACCGCCTGCTTGAGTTCCTGTCCACTGTAGCGGACCACGCCAACGACCAGCACACCAAGGACGGTCAGGAGGTGAGGACTGAACAGAAGTATCGGGTTGAGTAGAGAAGGCACTTAAACATCTTCTGGGCGGTTTGTTTAAGGTTTATTTCCACCTCATTTGGTGGAAATAACCAAAAACAAGTAACAGGAAGCAGCTTGTTTAACCAGGCTCTATTTGCAGCCCTGGAGGAGAAAATGCTCTGCACAAACACTGATGGAAGATTACCAAGTGGTCTTGGAGTGGCTATGACATCAGATATTATGTGAATGGCTGCACTTACTCCCAGATCTGCAAACTAAACTGACATTTAGCTGCCATTGGCTAAAGACGGGGAATCAAATAGGTACATATGAGGTTTTCATTTCAGAAATAGACTTACTAGAGAAAATAAAAACATGTTGAAACTGTTTTATGCTATTCCAAATGTTTTTCAGCAAAATGTTTTTGTGATTTTCATCACTGTTTCCACACCTTTTCAATACCTTTTTTTTTTTTTTTTTTAACACACGTTTCAAAGATTTGTTTTTCTTACTTTTTCCCTGAAGGAGTACATTTTCTTCCAGGGAGTGTTCGCGGTTTTTGCTCAAGTTCTTCTGCACATGAAAATGTATTTTGTGTGTGTGTGCGTGTGTGTGTGTGTTAATGTGTTTACATGACAATGAACTCAAATACTGAAAGTGGATTTAAGGCTCTCACGTCCTGACCCTGTCACAGGAAGTCCGGATGTTCAACACCAGATTGTGAAGATCTCTTCATTACTTTTTTTGGCTGCTAGTGGTTCCCATCCCTCCACAGGGACCGGGTGTGGAAGGGGAGTAAACTGGACAAGAGAAAGTTAATTGGATTCAGATTTCTGAGCTGGGATTGTACATTTTGTTGCTAAATATGAGCTACTATGCCTCAACACAAAAGAAAACACTGTGGTAAATGTGCCCATGTGGTGAAAAGCAGAGTAGAATGTAAGGCATTAGGAGCAAAATGGAAACCGAGACCAAATGATCAAAAAGGGAAAGTGCTAAGAAGTTATGAAAAATTACAAAAATACTCTTAGTACTTTAACTCTAGGCATAGTATACAAATGTACAACAAGCATAACATTCATTTTGTTGCCTAAATCTATCCTACTTCAGATTCCAGGGAACAAAATGACGTCTCTAAACCTCGCCACCATCTTCGGGCCCAACCTGCTCCACAAACAGAAGAGCTCGGATAAGGAGTTCAGCGTCCAGAGCTCTGCCCGGGCCGAGGAGAGCACCGCCGTCATCGCCGTGCTGCAGAGGATGATTGCAGGGTGCCAAACCCTCTTCATGGTTTGTGGCTCTGCTAGGTGCACATATCCACTCAAATTCACATTTGCTTGCTTGTTTTGACTTTAAGAGTCCTCAATAACTTGAGAAGGAACTAAACTTTTTAGACTGAGCTCTCATTTTTTTTATTGTACTTTTGCTACTTTTTTCTCCACAAATATGGACTTAAGGCCTTAGTGAGTGGAAGCTGTAAATTTAGAGGTGTTTAAGCATTAACTGAAGAATTCAATGTGATTGTTTTATAGGTGCCCCCCGATCTGCAAAATGAAGTCTTGATGAGCCTTTTGGAGACGGATCCAGATGTGGTCGACTATCTTCTCAGGAGGAAAGCCTCACAGTGAGTCGCATTCATTCACTTTCTCCATGTCTCGGTTTTTCTTCGGCCGTCTTTACGTTCCCTAATTTTTGGTTTTACCGCAGGAGTCCCGACCTCCTTCAGCCTGAGGAGCCCTTCGCTCTGAGCGAGCGACGTTCGTCCAGCGACTCCAACAAGGTGTCCAGTGGTGAAGTTTCTCCTTACGACAACAATTCGCCGGTGCTGAGCGAGCGAAGAGGGGACCCAGGGAGTCCAGCCGGTGACCAGCAGTTCCCTGTGGTGGAGCAGGTGGCCGACTGGAGTCGAGAGCCTTCCAAAGGTCAGCTCTGCAGAACTTATCAACTCACTGAGTCTTCTTTCTCCTGTGACACAAAGTAACTTTTTTTTAAACCTTTTTCAGAGGAGCATGCTAACATTTGGGGCACATGGCACACCACTCTCAAGCCAGCTCTCAAGAATCAGTCACATACAGGTAACCGCTTTCAAATCAGTTACCACTTTGAGCACCATGAGTATTATGACTTCAAACTTAAACCACAAAATAAAAAATATTCAATGGGTTCTCCTGAGGTCATCAACCTACTGATATAACTGCAAAAATACAGAGCTTCTATAGTTTTTTCTCTAAGCTAATATCCGAGATAAACACTTGAATCTGTGTGTTAGTTTACATTTTTAATTGAATTATTCAGATGTCTTTTTTTTTTTTTTTAAATAAGCAGCTGTAGAATGTTAGTCATGATTTTGGAAATGATTATTTTATTACCAATTGTAAGTGTTCAGGTATTTCTGTGTTCTTATTCATTTAAAATGATGACTTTTGCTCATGATGTGATGCTGTTTCTAGGTTCCCATGGCAACATGTCAGAGGAAAGCTCCCGCAGCTCTCAGGAAGGTCTTGATGGACTCCACGGCGACGTCAAACTGCACACGGACGCAAAACGGACTCACACGACACCGGAGTGCAGATCCCACCCCCCTGTAACCCGACTGTGCACGGCCCCCCACTCGGAGACGGGGCAGCCGCGGCTCCACCTGAACATTAACCCCCCCGTGACAGCCCACCTGAACAGCATGCCGGGCCCCCTCCAGTCACCAAGCGACGGACGCTCCCCTCCCCCCTACAACGCCCATCACCGTGTGGCAGGCTCTCAGAGCTCGCCGCAGCTTGCCGTGCCCCCCCGGCCCCCGCCACAGCCCGGCAGGCCGACAATGCCGCAGACCAACTCGGGCCAGATGGTTCCGCAGAGTTCTGAGTGGCAGGACTGGCAGCGGGAACGGTGGCAGATCTGGCAGCTGCTCTCGTCAGACAACGCCGACACACTGCCGGAGACGCTGGTGTGATCTCAAGACTGTAGTCTCCAAAACCTTTCACTGACCACCCCTCTGTCTTTTCCTTCTCTTCAGAATCCCCCTTTGAGCTCCCGCATCTCGGCGCCATGAAGTTGTTTACATGCGCAGCTCCTGCCTTATACAGACTTTTTTTTTCTTTTTATCTACGAGCCACAAGTATTTCTTCTTTGTATGGATTTTGTGACCTCTCTTTTTTTTTGTGAGTTAGGAGCCCACCAAAAATACCTCAAAATATATATGCCCCTGTAGAGAAAACACCCAAGTATTCCACTAAGAGTCAGCTTATCCACCCTGATGGAAAACTTTTTTTTTTCCATTTTTTAAACACATTTTATTGCTTTTTTTTTTTTTGTACACAAACTCTAAGATGTACGCATCATTATTTGCTGCTAACTTTTTTTGTGCATACTATTGATGTAATTCAACCACGTTTCTGCAAAGATCAAACTTTGAATTATGCTTTAATGTTAAATGTTATCGGACTGTACAATATGTAAGATAATGTAACATATGTATGTTTTCCTCAGAGTGTCTCTGTAAAATTAACACACCTGCTTTGCTGGTTTGTCTAGATGCTTTTTGGTCCTCTTTTGTTACCATATTTCCTTTTGAATGTAGAAAGTTTCTCTTGTGGCTTAAATGCTGTAAGTTGTGCGCTCTTGCCGCCTGCTGGACTGCGGACACAATGTGCCATAGCTCCACTATGGGAACTTCATCAAATGTTCAAGATGGGCATTTGGACAGATTTTGTAAATATTTATTTTATTTCACAAGCATAAAAAAACCCATCTGATTTTAAAACCAAAGTATCAGGTCAATAAAAGAAAATTCATCAGATTCTGATGGAAAAATACAAAGTTCAGCTTTAAAGACCATGCATAGATATTAAAATTATTGAGATGTCTTTTTCTTTTTTTTTTTTTTTTTACAAGTATTTCAAAACAGGTCAAATTTGGAAAAAAAAAAGATTTTTTTCATGGTATTATTGATTTTTGTAAAAAAAAACAAACGAACAAACAAACATATATATATACTTCGTGTAAAATATTAAATAAAAAAATGTACAGCCTCTTCTATAATTATTGGCACCCCTGGTAAAGTTGTGTTTTCCAAATAATTTAAGTGTGAAATCTGGGATTGTGACGGGAAGAGATCATTAGTATTTTATTTTTATTTTGTCTCTGTATTGATTCTGCAGTGTAACCCCAATCATTTACATTTGCAATTGTCAGACAGAAAAATATTTTTTTTTCTTGTAATACATAAACAGCAACATGCTGATGGGACCTAATGCTACGGAGAGAAGGAGAATTCAAATTGGCACATTTTGATGCAGTTTTCTTTAAAGCTACTTTTTTAGATTTATGGACTGTATTGAGATAAATGTGTGCCTTTGTCATAGCACTTGTAAAATGTTTTCAGTTATCCCTTTGACTGTAGATATGGGCAAACATTAACAACTTAAAGGTCATGCACTGCAATAAAAAAGTAATTTATGTCTCAGATCTTTTACAGATCTTTACCAGGAGTGTTGATAATGATGTAGGGCGCTGGAAATATTCTTTCAAATGTTATTTTCAGAGCTAGTAATTAATTATTTTGCATAACACTCAGACTCAACTGATCAACGACATTGATCTATAAACATTGATTACTCTGGTCGATTCTTCTCAGATTTGACTGTGAAGTAAAATATTTGCAGGCAAATATTTCACTTTTTTATTCTCTACACAAATCGTATTTGCTCATATAAATCCCTTTTTGAGTTCTATAGGGCAGCACAATGCAGCCCCATAACAGAAGAAATGGTTTTCATAATGCAGGTGGTGCCATCTAGTGTTGGAAAAACGCACTCCAGCTTGTTCCTGCCTCCCACGTTGTAAGATTTCCATGGAAACCCACCCGCCTATCAGTACGGAGATTCAAAGCATGTGACTTAAAGCACCTTTTGGAATAAATGCTAGGAATTGAGTGTGCCATAGGTCTGGTATCTCCATGTATAGCAGCTCACTTTTTTATTTTATACTTCTGTGGGTTTCTTCAATGTTATAATATGAAATACAATGTATCAATCTGAACTGAAAAAAGGAAGAAAAAAAAAGAAGAAAAAAGACAGTAATGGTCCTCATTTAATGTCATGTCTTGTTGACTTAAATATGAAACCACCAGAGCCTGTTTTGTTTTGGTGGCTTTTACGGGGTCAAAGGTTATGTGTTTGGTTACTGCTTTTGTACTGCGTGTCCTCATCAGCATATGCTACCATCGAATTAAATATGATAAAGTTTACACCTGGATTTCCTTTAATATGTACATACTACATTTCATGAACATTCATTTCTATTCAGTGCATTTATATAGCAGCAAATCCCAACACAAAACATGAGTTTAGAGCTTTTCACAGGAAAAAATATTCAAATCTGTCCCATCAAAAGAGTTTGTGGATCACAAAATTTCTCGTCTATTCTTAGCAACAAAACCAGGATTTGACTCACTATTTCTATGAAAATATTTGTTGTATTTGGTTTTCATTGTTATAATAAATTCATAAAATGCAGATTTGAGTGCCTGGGTTTGATTTTAAGGAAATGTTGATGGGGCATGTGTGGTGCTATTTACTATCGAATCCAAAACGAGAGCAAAAATCATGATTATTAATAGATGCATATTTTGTGTTGCAGTTAAAATATTACACAGAAAAAGTCTATCACTAAAAAGTCTCGATGTGCATCAGCTGACTTGGTTATGGACAATTAGTACCAGGGTCACATTGGACATCTGTCAGGTAGATGTTGCTGAATTCTTCTTGGCATATTCAAACTGTTGTCAGAGATCTCTATAAAAACGTCGGTCCTAATTAACGATAGCATCAGGTAACTGCTGCAAATTTGTTGGCTTCACATACATCATTTTATTTTAAACCAGATCCTACAGATTTTATACCAACTGGAGAATAGGGAGAGTTCATGATTAGCTTTCAGACAAATTTTCATTAAGGCCGAAGGTCGTGGCTTTACGACTGTCCCGTAAGGTTCAGTCAACCTGCTGTCATGTCCAAGTTTCTTCCATACATTTATTAATAAGAGGTAAAGTTGAAAGGTAAACAATTTCAACTAACACCACTGCTGGTAAGCCAACCCCACAGCAACATTTTCTGAGGTAAGGCCTCTTATTTTGATCAAAAACTGGAGGAAATAAAACAAGCTGCAGATTAAAGTCCAAGATGCACTCTCTGCAGAGTTTACTGCCTCCGTCTGTGTGCCTTGTCTGCATTATTTTGGCAGCTTTTTGCTCCGGGAGATCAAAGCGACCTCGAGGCTGTGCTTTGTTAGGTGCTTCGGGATACAAAGAGGCTGTGAAAGCTTTTTCTAGCAAGCCAGCAGAGCAGCAACAAAAGTACCGTCAGCCAGGAAGTCGGAGAGAGCGATGACGTCCTTGTGCGCCTCATCTGTGACGGCTCGTTTGAAAATGCAGGGAAGAAGAAAAGCGAATCTAAGTCTCTTCACGGCTAAATGTCAGGCGCCGAGGCATGAGTCGGGAGTTTTTGCATCTGCTTCAAGTGGTTTAGAGATACAGAGCTTTTACCCAACATGACACCTGAGAAAACATGTCTGTGGCCAAACTGTAAAGAACAAAAGGAAAAACAAAAAAAGTTTGGTGATCAGCGAATATAGAAAGTGCTTGCTTAGGGATTCAACTCTCTATATATCTATATCTAAATATATTGAATTTTGTGGTTTGAATGTGAATAAATATCCCTGTTCTGTGTAAAAATTCTCATTACTAACCAATAAATGAGTTTTCAAGGTAACATTGAGATAGTCATATTTTGATTCCATTTGCTGCTACTCCATCTGCTGTCATTGATCAGGATTTCCACTAGAGGTCAGTCAAGAGCTTCAAAACTTTTTTTATTTGACATTAAAAGAACAGCTGATTAGTAAAGATACACAAAAGGTACAGAAATGACACAAAGTCTAAACTAAAGATGTCTTTCTCTGTTTAGTGAAAAGAAACATGTTTGAGCAAAAAGAATAAAAAAAAAGAGGACTATGATTTTATGTTTTTTGACTATTAGCTTATTACAGACTCCATCAGATGCCTTTTACCAGTTAGCACAACCTTACACACACTAGCTAAGATATAGTATCGAGATTTGAGTGTTTACTTGCTGTGCAAGACAATGACTGAAAGGGTAAAATCTAATAACTGCGGTAGTGACAATGTTCAATTAACGTTTACTTTGACTATACTCTCCATCATGCGTCTTTGGAATAATGATAGCATCTGATTAGATAAATATCTTCAGAAATTAATTTAAGTTAAAGTTATCCAAGTTATCCACTGACTCTTTCAAACACTAACTCTACTTTAGAAGACAATCAAGCTTCTTTCATGCAGCTCATGTTTGAAATGAGCATGTCCCGTTCTGCTTCAGGACGTTCTGACTAATTGGGATCAGTGTAGACACAGGAGCAGTTTGTTCCACGCTCCGTACTGCGAGTGCGCTTCTTCTGTTTTTCTTTGTCGGCTCATTGGAAAGGAGCCGGATTTTAAATAGAATTTTGCGGACCATGACAACAAAACAAAGCTGCTTTATTTTAGCGGCTAATGACTTGGCCTGGAGTAAAGCTATGCAGTTGACCGAGTTAAAAAATAAAAATAAAAAAATTAGGCAGAAAAAGCGTATAGCTATGCATGAACCCATCCACACGGACAGAGTTGAAATTGCCAGTTCAAAAGCTCAGCCCCGAAGGGGAAGGAGAATTCATGCATACCACTAAATAAAATGTGGATTTCATTTTCTTTGATCATATTTTAGGAGGGTCGTTTGAGGTAATGTTCTGTGAGTGCAACAATCTGGACAGTGTGCAAAACATTTCTTCTTCTTGCCCATACTTGCAGAAACATTTCCACGCAGACACATCCTGAAAGGAATGTGTACCCACAAGGTCCTCATTAGTGGCCACAGTTGGTTTATTCTAGTCATGCGTTTGCTTCATGCAGACCAAAAGCCCGATGCTGAGACAGAAAAAAGTTTGCTTCCTTATTAGGCCCGTTTGGAAATCTGTGAGTGAAAATAAAATGTTTATTTGAAAGTAAGCTAAAATAAAATGTTTATAAGTACCTCATATTTTCTTTTCCAGACTGGTGGGAAGGCAAGTTGAAAGAGCTGCAGTTCATGACCTGCGTAGACGTTGCATGACTCATGTATCTAGAAGGTTTTTTTTCTTTCAGACTGCTTAGTCTTATAGTTTGCACCAAACTTCACAGGTCTGGCTAATGCAGAGAAAGGCTGAATCAAATTTCACAGGGTTTGCTTAACCCAATGCACCTAACATATGTAGAGCTAAATTATTCCACTTAGAAAAGGGATACTTCTTCAAATAGCAGATGACATGGGTTTGTTGCAATGGGCCCAAATGCAAACAGTGGGACGTCTGATCATGTTCCAGGTACTTTATTGGAAAAAGGAGAAATCCTACAGGCAAATAGGAAAGGGAGGAGATGGGGCAAAATCCCTGAGACAACAGGGTGACACCAGATAAAACAAGAGGAAGACTGGTAAACAGGAAAATCTGGTAAGGACCAACCCAAAGGGAAGGTTTGATCTTGGTCAGTGAGACCAGGATCAAGTAAATTGAGTAAGTCCAACAGACAGGATGAAAAGCAGATGTGAGGGAAGCAAATCCAAGGAGTTGAGAATAACTGTTAATGGCAGAAACGTATAAAGACGGTAAAAAAAACTCAGTGAGGTGCAGTATTTGACAAAAGTATGTATTCATCCATTGATGGAATTCAGTTCTTTCAATTACTTATGTGTGACCGATAGTTGACTGGGCGGTGGCCTCACCTGACTGAATTGCGTAAAGTTTGGTGCAGAGGTAGGAGTTGGCCTCTGCCTTTTCTTAGTTATTGTCACATAGTCATTTTGGATAACATTTGGGGATGGTCCCTTCCTGTTCCAACATGGCTGTGCACCAGTGCACAAAGGAAGGTTCNAAAAAAAAAGAAGAAAAAAGACAGTAATGGTCCTCATTTAATGTCATGTCTTGTTGACTTAAATATGAAACCACCAGAGCCTGTTTTGTTTTGGTGGCTTTTACGGGGTCAAAGGTTATGTGTTTGGTTACTGCTTTTGTACTGCGTGTCCTCATCAGCATATGCTACCATCGAATTAAATATGATAAAGTTTACACCTGGATTTCCTTTAATATGTACATACTACATTTCATGAACATTCATTTCTATTCAGTGCATTTATATAGCAGCAAATCCCAACACAAAACATGAGTTTAGAGCTTTTCACAGGAAAAAATATTCAAATCTGTCCCATCAAAAGAGTTTGTGGATCACAAAATTTCTCGTCTATTCTTAGCAACAAAACCAGGATTTGACTCACTATTTCTATGAAAATATTTGTTGTATTTGGTTTTCATTGTTATAATAAATTCATAAAATGCAGATTTGAGTGCCTGGGTTTGATTTTAAGGAAATGTTGATGGGGCATGTGTGGTGCTATTTACTATCGAATCCAAAACGAGAGCAAAAATCATGATTATTAATAGATGCATATTTTGTGTTGCAGTTAAAATATTACACAGAAAAAGTCTATCACTAAAAAGTCTCGATGTGCATCAGCTGACTTGGTTATGGACAATTAGTACCAGGGTCACATTGGACATCTGTCAGGTAGATGTTGCTGAATTCTTCTTGGCATATTCAAACTGTTGTCAGAGATCTCTATAAAAACGTCGGTCCTAATTAACGATAGCATCAGGTAACTGCTGCAAATTTGTTGGCTTCACATACATCATTTTATTTTAAACCAGATCCTACAGATTTTATACCAACTGGAGAATAGGGAGAGTTCATGATTAGCTTTCAGACAAATTTTCATTAAGGCCGAAGGTCGTGGCTTTACGACTGTCCCGTAAGGTTCAGTCAACCTGCTGTCATGTCCAAGTTTCTTCCATACATTTATTAATAAGAGGTAAAGTTGAAAGGTAAACAATTTCAACTAACACCACTGCTGGTAAGCCAACCCCACAGCAACATTTTCTGAGGTAAGGCCTCTTATTTTGATCAAAAACTGGAGGAAATAAAACAAGCTGCAGATTAAAGTCCAAGATGCACTCTCTGCAGAGTTTACTGCCTCCGTCTGTGTGCCTTGTCTGCATTATTTTGGCAGCTTTTTGCTCCGGGAGATCAAAGCGACCTCGAGGCTGTGCTTTGTTAGGTGCTTCGGGATACAAAGAGGCTGTGAAAGCTTTTTCTAGCAAGCCAGCAGAGCAGCAACAAAAGTACCGTCAGCCAGGAAGTCGGAGAGAGCGATGACGTCCTTGTGCGCCTCATCTGTGACGGCTCGTTTGAAAATGCAGGGAAGAAGAAAAGCGAATCTAAGTCTCTTCACGGCTAAATGTCAGGCGCCGAGGCATGAGTCGGGAGTTTTTGCATCTGCTTCAAGTGGTTTAGAGATACAGAGCTTTTACCCAACATGACACCTGAGAAAACATGTCTGTGGCCAAACTGTAAAGAACAAAAGGAAAAACAAAAAAAGTTTGGTGATCAGCGAATATAGAAAGTGCTTGCTTAGGGATTCAACTCTCTATATATCTATATCTAAATATATTGAATTTTGTGGTTTGAATGTGAATAAATATCCCTGTTCTGTGTAAAAATTCTCATTACTAACCAATAAATGAGTTTTCAAGGTAACATTGAGATAGTCATATTTTGATTCCATTTGCTGCTACTCCATCTGCTGTCATTGATCAGGATTTCCACTAGAGGTCAGTCAAGAGCTTCAAAACTTTTTTTATTTGACATTAAAAGAACAGCTGATTAGTAAAGATACACAAAAGGTACAGAAATGACACAAAGTCTAAACTAAAGATGTCTTTCTCTGTTTAGTGAAAAGAAACATGTTTGAGCAAAAAGAATAAAAAAAAAGAGGACTATGATTTTATGTTTTTTGACTATTAGCTTATTACAGACTCCATCAGATGCCTTTTACCAGTTAGCACAACCTTACACACACTAGCTAAGATATAGTATCGAGATTTGAGTGTTTACTTGCTGTGCAAGACAATGACTGAAAGGGTAAAATCTAATAACTGCGGTAGTGACAATGTTCAATTAACGTTTACTTTGACTATACTCTCCATCATGCGTCTTTGGAATAATGATAGCATCTGATTAGATAAATATCTTCAGAAATTAATTTAAGTTAAAGTTATCCAAGTTATCCACTGACTCTTTCAAACACTAACTCTACTTTAGAAGACAATCAAGCTTCTTTCATGCAGCTCATGTTTGAAATGAGCATGTCCCGTTCTGCTTCAGGACGTTCTGACTAATTGGGATCAGTGTAGACACAGGAGCAGTTTGTTCCACGCTCCGTACTGCGAGTGCGCTTCTTCTGTTTTTCTTTGTCGGCTCATTGGAAAGGAGCCGGATTTTAAATAGAATTTTGCGGACCATGACAACAAAACAAAGCTGCTTTATTTTAGCGGCTAATGACTTGGCCTGGAGTAAAGCTATGCAGTTGACCGAGTTAAAAAATAAAAATAAAAAAATTAGGCAGAAAAAGCGTATAGCTATGCATGAACCCATCCACACGGACAGAGTTGAAATTGCCAGTTCAAAAGCTCAGCCCCGAAGGGGAAGGAGAATTCATGCATACCACTAAATAAAATGTGGATTTCATTTTCTTTGATCATATTTTAGGAGGGTCGTTTGAGGTAATGTTCTGTGAGTGCAACAATCTGGACAGTGTGCAAAACATTTCTTCTTCTTGCCCATACTTGCAGAAACATTTCCACGCAGACACATCCTGAAAGGAATGTGTACCCACAAGGTCCTCATTAGTGGCCACAGTTGGTTTATTCTAGTCATGCGTTTGCTTCATGCAGACCAAAAGCCCGATGCTGAGACAGAAAAAAGTTTGCTTCCTTATTAGGCCCGTTTGGAAATCTGTGAGTGAAAATAAAATGTTTATTTGAAAGTAAGCTAAAATAAAATGTTTATAAGTACCTCATATTTTCTTTTCCAGACTGGTGGGAAGGCAAGTTGAAAGAGCTGCAGTTCATGACCTGCGTAGACGTTGCATGACTCATGTATCTAGAAGGTTTTTTTTCTTTCAGACTGCTTAGTCTTATAGTTTGCACCAAACTTCACAGGTCTGGCTAATGCAGAGAAAGGCTGAATCAAATTTCACAGGGTTTGCTTAACCCAATGCACCTAACATATGTAGAGCTAAATTATTCCACTTAGAAAAGGGATACTTCTTCAAATAGCAGATGACATGGGTTTGTTGCAATGGGCCCAAATGCAAACAGTGGGACGTCTGATCATGTTCCAGGTACTTTATTGGAAAAAGGAGAAATCCTACAGGCAAATAGGAAAGGGAGGAGATGGGGCAAAATCCCTGAGACAACAGGGTGACACCAGATAAAACAAGAGGAAGACTGGTAAACAGGAAAATCTGGTAAGGACCAACCCAAAGGGAAGGTTTGATCTTGGTCAGTGAGACCAGGATCAAGTAAATTGAGTAAGTCCAACAGACAGGATGAAAAGCAGATGTGAGGGAAGCAAATCCAAGGAGTTGAGAATAACTGTTAATGGCAGAAACGTATAAAGACGGTAAAAAAAACTCAGTGAGGTGCAGTATTTGACAAAAGTATGTATTCATCCATTGATGGAATTCAGTTCTTTCAATTACTTATGTGTGACCGATAGTTGACTGGGCGGTGGCCTCACCTGACTGAATTGCGTAAAGTTTGGTGCAGAGGTAGGAGTTGGCCTCTGCCTTTTCTTAGTTATTGTCACATAGTCATTTTGGATAACATTTGGGGATGGTCCCTTCCTGTTCCAACATGGCTGTGCACCAGTGCACAAAGGAAGGTTCAATGTAGAAAGACTGGTTTGCACACAGCACACCAGTCAAGCCTTTCGAGCACAAACAGCACAGCTCAGGCCTTCTCATCCTAGATACATGTCTGACCTCACAAATGTGCTTATTCAAGAACAATCAAAATATCCCATAAACACACTCCTAATTCTTCTTGGAAGTTTTCCTTGTGAAGTTGAAACTGTTATAGTTTCCAAAAATGAGCCAACACCGCATGGGCATATGATAAAAATTAGTAGCAGAAACTACTAAGCACAAGGCAACTGTAAGAAAAGAAAGCCAAATGTCAAAAACTCAAGAAAAACCAAAAGTAGTATGAACTCAGACAAAACCAAACAAAAAGTGCATAGGATCACCTCCTCAGACAGATCATCAGTTCTATAAACTTATAACATTTAAAAAGAATCCTATAAATGAGACATTCTGTCAAAACACCAACATCATCACTCGTGACCTTTTTCCCCAAAGAGAGAAAGTGTTAAAGGTAACCTGTCATCCTTCATGGCTGGGCTTTGCCTTGCATGGCTGTTTGACACGCATACACTCAGGTGATGACAAATCTCTGCTACAGTGTCTCAATTTAAACCCCAAGCTCTTTTCCTTTAAAGCATCTGGACATTTTAGCTAAGAAGCGTAAAAATGACGAGTGCTCTAAATTGCAAGGGGAGGTCAAAGGAGACAGCCACCCCCGCAAAAAATGTCACACTTCCAATTGCAACAATTTGTTCAATAAAACAGCCAAAATAAAATAAAAATAAAATCTAAGAATCAAAACAGTCATATACTGAGTGAAAATTGAATGCAACATTAAAAAAAAAAGAATATATTCCAAAGCAACTGCAGTGTGTCTCAAACCCCTTGTGGCTACAGGACCCACAAGGCGCTGAGGAAGCAGCATTATTCGCACCGTGCATTCATGAATGTGACAACTGCAGTCATGTGACATGGGCAGCAGTAACCAGCCAACCAGAACACTGATCTGCCCCAGGAGGTGACGATGCACACATGTTCCTACACAATTTGGCAAAACTCGAAACGCACATCTCTGTTTGAAGACCAAATGAGAGAACTTACTTTCATCCCACCCGTATGATTTTTTTTTATCTACAGCTGTTCTTTTTAGCTAGAAGGCACATAAATATTCTCAAAAAATAAAACATTCAGATAAAGTGCTATAATCAGTTATTTTTTTATTATTATTATATTCAATTCAGATTGGGTGTTTTGCATATATGACCTTCTGTTCTGTGCCAACAACCTGGTTTTTCTTGTTAAGATGCGTCTGAACGGCTGCAAACAAAGTCTTGAAGCAAGGTTCAAAAGTTAAACCAAAATCAATAGCAGAGCAAATCTACATTCAGATCAGCCTTACAGGTCACTTGTTTATGCCAGGCAGGGCTGCAATCAATGAGCAACCAGTGCAATTAGGTTCAATGAGGGAGCACTGCAGCGGTGACCATAAAGGTATGTCAAGACAAGAGAAGCTGGACCAAAAAGCAAACTCTAAAGAGCCTATAAAGTACAGCCCCCCTAAACCTGGAACATCAGAACAGCTAATGTTCTAAAGCATTTAGTTAATTATGTCAGATCCTTAAAATTGTGTCTTAAAACCTTAAAACATTTCAGCAAAGAACAAAAGAAGAGGAGTTTTAGAATATTTTCCTGCAAATCTGGGTTGGCATCAATATGTTTGATGGAAAAAAAAAACAAAGTAAGACAGTTGTCTGAATTCCTTATGTTCAGACTGGTTTGGGGTTTTTGCCTCCATCATGGATGCTACTTTTGCCCAGTCCTATGTTTCAATCATGAACATGTCAAAAGGTAAAGTAAATGAGGCCTGCAGTGCTCCAGAAGTCATTCTGGCTAATGTTTTGACCTTCTGGTTGTGTCGTCATTGTGCTCTTAATTCAATTTTGGCTTGCCACTACTGGAAAAATTCACCACTTTCAAATTGAATATTTTCTCTATTTGTGAATAACTGATCTCACTTTTGTTTTAAATCCTGACAAATGGCTTTGTAATCCTTTCCAAATTGCATTTGTTTCTTCTCTCGTTAATTTTCCAGATTGTTTCTCTTTGAGATTTTTTAGCCAACTTTATGTTGTCAAACAGATTCTCTGGATATGGTTTTGTAACTAGCAGCATATTTAAGTATTCTCTCAGTGGACACAGTTGACGTTGTGTAGCAGTAAGCTTAATTTTGATTGGGCAGTCACAAAGGACGACCCTGAAGCAGAAAAGAAGTAAAAGATGAAGGACAATGTAACTCTGCTTTAATTGGTCCTCCTACAATAAGAAAGTAACCAGGAGAGACAATATGACTGATGTTTATTGCTCATTCACAGAGTTTTTTTTTTTTTTTTATACAACATGGTTGCTGAATTAAACATTTGAGCTGAAATTGAAAGTGAAGGATTCACATTAACAATTCTTCTATTCAGCCACATCGGACACTGTGCAACTCCATCCATCAACCCACTGAATTTTGTGATGCCTGGCTTCAGTATGTGGACTTCACTTCTTAACTTCCCTTTAACATCTACAAAAACACATTCCTCACGCTGACCTTTGAGCAATCTTCTAAAGAGACAGATTTTCATCACCCGCGCTCACGTTTAACAGATGAGCCTCTTAGAGGGATGACCAGCTGGTTTTTGTTGAGTCCTCTGTGAATAGAGCTGTGCGGCATGCCGAGACGTGATATTGAGAATATCCTGTTTATAGCCAGGTTTCTGGTGACCATTTGGTTTCAATTCACGTCTTCAACTCTGTCGCCGCTTTCCGAGTGGAATGCTGCCGACGTTACATTATTAAGTCGGAGATAACCAGGAGACGACTTGAGAGTCCTGTTTTAGGATGTGAAAAATAGTTGCATTCTGAAGACTTAAAGGATGTGGCACTAACTTTGAACTTTTTGCCTAATTATTTTCCAACACCTCTTATTAGGACATTTATGAAGCTGAATGTTAGTTCTCCAAAGGAGGAGCTCCATGAGAAGTGAGAAAGGAAGACAGCTCTGCTGAAAGCAAAGAGCAAAGAGTCTATGTAGGACAGATGAGGTATAATGACTAAGGAATGCCTCTTTAGCAATGCCAAACAAATTACAGAATGTACTAAAACACTCAGTAGAACCTGAGGTGATCTGACTTTTTACAGATCTTAGAACTATTTTATCCCAGTTCACATTATTCCTTGCTTTTGTAGTTCAGGAAATGTGATCTTTCAAAGTTATTTCAGACGTTTTGGTTTTCACTTTGACAGGAGGCCATAAGTGCCTTGGGCAGCGGTGTCTAATTCCAGACCTCAGGCCTACACAGTCCTGCATGTCTCAGATGGACTTTCCAGAGGGGGTGAATGAATGCATTCTGGAAAGATGGTTCTCCCTTGGCTTTGATGCTTTCATGCCTCATTCTAACAGGTTATGCTATCCTGTCTGTGGTCCCCCTTGAAAAAGAGATCTGGGTCTCAATGGGGTTTTAACTGGTTAAATAAATAATAAAAAAAAGAAAGTTATGCTTTGCCTGTAGAAGGACACACTTTTCCTCACCATTGTCTTCAACTACTACTACCCTCAAATTTCCAATATTTGTTGTTATTTTATGTTTTTTCTCAGTTCCAGGTGTAATAACTACGCCTGATCTGACTTTTTGTTTGGCTGTGATACCTTTCTGGATGCATCAGTCCCAGAAAACACTTTGCAAAACACAAACCGACAAACTTTTTTTTCTTCTTTTTTTTAGAGAATTCTGAGTCTTGTTACAATAATTATAATAGACTTATAGGTGTGATATGTGTCCTGATTTATGTCTCCATTAACAAAATTCTCCTCCAGGGTCCACTCTACGAGATTTTTAAAGTCACTTTGGGTAAAGCGATTGACATCCACTGCCCTCATTCCCATCTAATCAATGAGCAATCAGCCCCACATCTAATTCAAAGGCTATTAAGTAGCCAGTCTCTGTAATAGTCCGGACGCAGATGATGCACTGATTGAAGCTGAGTGATCCTCATCTCATCCTGTTAGGAACCTTGGCACGCACGCATTGTTTAAGGTCCATGCCTAATTACACGCTGTGAAAAGACATTAGGGAAAAACCTACTAAAAGCCATGAAGCATTAAATGTCAAGTTCATTAAAAATCTGCTGCGTGATTTTGAGCCATTCTGTTGAAGCTCGACTATGCTAATTGGATACTTAAAGTTACAGGCACAGCAGCGACTGAACTGTTTCATGGCTTCAGCTTCTTTTTTGCATAAATACTTAAAATTTCAGAATAATTTGACTTATTATATGCCAGTGATGTCTGACCATTACTATTTATGCACCCGTCCTAACCTGCAACTTTTAGATCCTTACTCTTAACCCAAATTTAATGGATGGCTCAGTAATAGACTGCTGACACTTACGCAAAGAACATAACTTATTTATTCGGTGCTGGTGTTCCAGCAAGCGAGCTCACATCGTCTCCATTTTATATTCTTTACAATGGATTTTAGGATTGGTTTTTAAAATTCTCATCCTAACATATGGAGCCCTAAACAGCCAGACCCCAGATTACTCATCTAATCTTCTTACGAAATATACTGCTGCGTGCCGTCTTTGTTCAGAGGCTCAGAATTTTCTCGTTGTTCCTCTCATCAGACTGAAGACCGAAGAGGACAGAGAAATTCAGTCCAACAAACCAGACTTTGGAGCTGGAGATTGGTGCTCCAGAGAAACTCTTGGAAATGCTCTGTCCAGTGTTTTAACGCGATTGTCATACTTATAAACGCAGATACCAAATATATTTTGGTGGGCTTACATGCAGACTAGAGATTTTCCAGCTAAAATGAAAATCACAATAGCAGTGGGTTTGTTGGCTTGACTCATTGGCATTCTGACAGGCCCAATGGCTTAAGGCACAATGATTTTAGGAACGATAATGCAGTAATGCATTATTCAACTTGGTTAGCATTAATGTATGAGGGATGGCACAAAGTAACTCGGTGTACCAAAAAAAAAAAAAAATCAAGGATGAAAAGGCATGTGTTCTGAAAGGTTTTGGAGAAGGCCCTCTGCTCACAATGCAGCACAGAAGACTGAAATATTGATTCACCACTTACAAGTTGTTGTTTGGATGTTGTCTGACTTTTAGGAAGGGTTAGGCTCTTTTTTATTGGATTCTTTTGTGGAAAGTCCATGCAAGATATAATGCGTACCTCAGATGTCTGAGGTAAGTGTTTAAAGCCAACGTTTATATGAAATATGATGAAAAGCAATTTTGTCCTTGAGAAACTGGAATGACAGATTAACTGCAATACCATGAAACCAGAAAAAAAGTTTAATTTGTAACTGGAGTGTTGCAGCAAGTTAAAAACTAGTTACGACACAGGGAGAAGGGAATTACAATTAACATTTAGCATCGTTTTAACAAATTATTATATTCAAATAATAAAGAAAATAATTGTACTTCATTGATGGACTAATTTAGTATGAAATGTAAAGGATAATTTTGTCTAATTTGTGTCAAAGAGTTCATGCATGGATACAGTGAACTCCCTGATATTAACCTGATACCACGGTGCGTATTAATACATTTTGATGTATATTTGCACCAAATATACTGCAACTGTAATGTATTATATTATTTTACCTACTACAATAGGCTGCTATAATCATTTTAAGGGGGATTTTAGATATTCACATGAAGCTGTGGTCTCTAATCTCTCTAAATATATTATTTGCAGGCATAATAAATATTAGCATGGAAATCTTTGGAATCAATTTACATTTACTCTTTTAAGACGTTAATATTTTTAAACAGTAAAGCTCAGGGATCCAGCTAGCTGCCCTAGTTAGCTTGTATGTAATTTGGCAAAGCTCTTGCCAGGTTACTTGTGGCTGACAAAACAGAGATCTTCTTACAGACTGGATGTGAAACAAACAGAGGAAGCATTCCCAAGGGTGAGCCCAAATGCAAAGTGGCCTGGGTGACTCCAGGAGGAGCTGAGAAAGTCACAGGAAAGAGTGTTATTAAATGACAGCTGACAGGGCTGGAGGAAGGAGAATGTGTGTTGTGACTGAGCAGAAGTGTGAAGCCGGGTGTTAAAAGGAGAAATGACAGGACAGGAGGTTAGGAGGGGAGATGAGGTGGTGGAGCTGTAATTATGGGATATAAGGAACCTGGCTGTCACTTCCACTCCTCGTTTAGTGTTGGGCTTATTTTCCATTACACTTCCTTACTACATTTCTTTTTTTTAAAAAGAAGAAGCCTTTCATTATCCTGGTTGGACGCATCACTGATCCTAAATTTAGCGCAGCACCTTATTGCTGAGCTTTTGTTTCCCCTCCCTAACCACACGACTCGGGTTCATTGTCATTTCTGACTTTAAACTTGCCGTCTTTTGTGCTCGTCATGTTAAAAATACTAACTGCTTCAAGATATTTAACATCCAACTTTTGGCAACTGAATTAGCGGTGAGTTTTCAGTAGAGACCATTTACTTGGCAGTAGAAAAAAACAAAACAAAACTGTTACAGGATGTTTTATTCCACAACACGTCAGTGTTTGTGGACAGACGGACATTACCAATATATTTTATTATAGTTTATTGAATAGCTTAAAATCATCTGACATGTTGACTGACCTGAGATGTTTCTTACGTTTCTGATTCTTTGTTTTTTTGTGATGATTTCTAATACTCTTCATATATTTTCTGATCAATCATGTCTGCTTATTCTATTTTCTAAACAGAATGACTATCCAAACATTATGGTAGAAAATGTTTTGCATTGTTTTTGTATGTTAAATTTGTTTTTCTTTTCTCTTTTTAAAGAACATAAAAAAATCTTTATATTACTATTAATTTCAGAATATCACAAAGTTCTAACTTTTTGAGATGTACCTGTGCGATGCTAATAGCATTTGGAAATCTAGGAAGGTCTGAAAGTCTCCAGTTTAACATTTTATGACAAAAAAAAAAAAAGATCTGTTTACTACACTAAGTGAGACATCTCTCTTTATACTTTGGCTCAGAAAGCAAAAAACAAGAACAGTGGATGATAAAAGCCTTTGGCAGCAGATTCATCAGGACAAGGTCAAAAAATGTTGGCCTGAAACTCCAGACACAACCAACCAGATGAAATTGTGCTTTTTATTCTCATATTTCTCTCGTATAATAAATCAGCAAGATAACTTATAGCTGTGTCTGGGCAATTGTACAACTTTCAGAATTAATGACTATATATCGAATTGCTTTGCACAGCACTGCAAGGATTGAAATATACGTGGGCATGTTGTATAAGTGTGATGAAATTGTTGCTGCAGCAAGCATAGAAAGTGGGTTTTTGTATTTCAGCAGCTGAAGTAAAGCATTTTTTAAAGCCTTTTTTTTGTCCCCACACACCAGAAATAAAATAACAGAAAGCAGGGGCAGAAGCCTCACGTGTGTCTGTGAATTTATTAAAAACCAGAGATTGTTCAAGGCAGCTGAAGATGATGAAGGGCTCAATCTCCTGAGCTTTATAAATACTCCTTCCCGTATAGTAAAGGATGACAGAAGCTGATCTGCTTCAGATATTCCTTGAAAACCATAAAATACTTCTGGAAGTTCTACTTCAGTTCTAAAGGATTTAAAGAAAACCACTTCCTCTTGTTTTGTTTGAAATATTTTGGTTCAAATTCTTCCTGTCCTCTGTGAGTGGAAACACTTACCGTGTGGTTGGAGCAGGGAGTGCCGGTCCACGTCTGTGGTCTAGTCAGAACTGACTGAATTAGCATCCAATCCTTTCCATTTCTCTGACCCAGAGCAACTGACTTATTGTTTTCTCAGTGACCACAACCATAATGATGTAGGCTTCAGATATGTCAAACATTTGTCCTGTCAGCCGCTGATGGAAATCCAAACTGATTATTTGGTGGAGCTCTAAAGGGCAAGTCCAACACATCTGCTACCAATTTTTGTCCAAAATCTGTCTTCCCAGGACCTTGGTGTCAATCCCATTCTGGTAAAACTAACAATGGCTCTGGAAATACCTTAGTAAACTCCACTGAAATGCAGTTTTCTTCATAAGGGTTTAAAGCTACCTGACAAAACTCAGCTTCTCCTGTGTACATAAGTGAAAATGTAGGTTTAGTTATGACTTACTCTCATTGGCACATCTGTAACATCTGTTTTACTGATTGTTAAAACAGTTAGCAAAATTAATCAAAAAGATAGCAGCAACTTGACATGGTGAAGACAATACAGCAAAGTTCAAACAGAGGATCAGAATTGGAAAGAAAGGAGCTGAAATAAGTTTCAATGTGGCCTGGTTGTTGGTGCCAAACAGGCTGGTCTGAGTATTTCAGAAAGTGCTGATCTACAGAGGCTTTAACACAATAGCTGGGAATGCAAAACAGGACCATAAAGTGGCCTTTTAGCCAGCCTTCTCAGGAATACAGAAGAACGTCTGAAAATAATTTCAAAGTAAAGGGCAAAGCTGACTTAAACATGCCAAAAATCAAATTAGGGAAACCAACAATTATAAAGATTTGCAACTCTGTTATTAGTCCTTCTATTCATTCATTGTTCCATCATTTAATGTCCAACACGGCTGAAGTAGAGGCTAATATAACAGCTAGCAAGTTTGTACAGGGATGCGACTTTATTACTTACGGAGGCCAAATAGAGACTCTAGTCTTCAGTCTTCAACTGTTACTAGAAACTGACATCTAAAATGTCCACTTGTGTCACATTGTGCTAAATATTCTACATGTTTAAGGAGATTTCTGGAAAGTTGGAGCGCAAAAGCAGTCCTTGGCTTTTGACTTGACAGACAGAAATTTAAGCTAACCGCCAGCAAAGCAGAGCGGAAAAAGTGACTGAGGTGATGTGTGTCTGCGTAAGTGTTGCCCAAAGAACCGCAGACCTCTAATGGATTGGGGATTTCTCATGTCTGCTGAAAGATCTTGCCATTTCTTTTCCCTCATCCTTGCCTGAAATCTTTTTGCCTTTTTGTATTTGCCAGTAAATAGAAGACAGACTGCTCACCCTCTTCGAGGAAAATCAATAGGCTTCAAAGTGTATCCAACAGTATGGTGCTTTGATAATTAACGAGGCAAACAAATGTTTTACCTCCTGGAAAGTCAGGTCTACATTTATTTTTCACATTATTCTGTGCTCCAGCGCCTTTGTGTTTTAATTAGTGTCTTACAGAGCAAACCAGGTCATTAGAGTCTGGGGAAAATTTATATTTGCAAAGGGTTCTGCATCTAGGGTTCGGATTATTTACCAATCTAAGAAAGGAGACACAAACCTTTAATAACCAGTTATCAGTTAAAGGTGTATCTGATGGAAAATCTTTCAAAATGCACCCCAGGTAGCTTTGACATTCATCAAAATGCAAAACTACTTAAAGAGGACTGACCAAAGTCCAGCCACAAAATAAGCACAGCATGATTTTTGGTGAAGGAAACTTTTCAACCATTTCATCACAGCTTGTAATTCTAGAAATCCAAACCCTAAAAAAGTCATTGTTAAGAAGGAAATGGTGAACTGGTGTATTTATCTGGGCTCCATCAAGTCTAAAAAGGTTACATTGGAACAAAGGACCTGGTCTTGTTGAAATTAAGAACTTACTAAGTTATGTATCATCTATGCAGCAGTGATTTATCAATATTAGCTTCTTTTCCCTCATATTGTCACATCAAATATGACGCAAACTTGAGGGCCTGCATTGTTTGTATTCCTGTGGCAAGCAGCATGATGGTAAAAAAAAAAAAGAAGTAGTGAGGCTGAAAATCATAAAAGTTCATTAACTTTAAAGAGTGTTGCCTGGTACAATGTAACTTGATTTCAGCTATAAAAGACCACTGAGGGACAAAAACCAAATCTGTATAAAATTTTTGATTAAATCAACTTAAAATCAGATTTTTCAAATTGCAACCCAATTCAGGTTCTGCCCCAATTACAGCACATTTCTCTTGTGGCGACACAAAACAAACCAACACATGGAGCAGCTGTGGTCTCGTCACAAACCCTCTGGGTTTGCGCACTGCCTAAACCACTTGCCAAATGAAAAAGCATGAAAAGTGCTGGTCTGGAGAGTCTTTAAGATTTCATGGGGTCTTTTGAGAGCTCTTTCATTTGCCCTCAAAATCTGACTTTTCCGATTCATCTGACAGAGGCTAATGCTTCCTAAGAGCCAAAGGCTGCATTGTTCCAAAGCCTGCTGGGTAAAAGTAAAAATACAGACTTCTACAGATGTAGAAATACAGTTCAAGAATCAGAGAAGGTCAAATATGCATGAAGGGAAGTGGAGGCTGTGGTTTGCCTTTATATTTGAAAAGCTCTTAACATGATCTCAATTGGGAATTTTTGGAGGCAGACGAGACGGCAAAAAATAGAAATGCCATTTTACCCTGTAATATAACATCATCATGGATTTTTAAAGCTGAAACAGAACCGGCTACTGGATAGTGGGGGGTGGAGGGACTGTTATTTGATAAATCACTTTAAGCTAAAAGTGGCCGAGAATTAACTCAGAATGAAAAAGGTAATCCCACCCCACAAAAGACTTTTTGAATGAAATAAAGACAAATACATGAGATTTAATAGTGAATAAAAACGGCAGAACCGACATGAGTTAAGTCTAGAGCCGCTTTAATGAAATAATCTTTCTATTTGTGCTTTGTTTCATCACACCCTGCTTGTTCTGGTAAGCAGAAACATGATACTGTCTTGTAGTTGATGTGATGCCATGAAACAGATTTTAGTCATCCTTCCTCAACAATGCCAGAAACTGAGAAGAAGAGCAACTGATGGAAAATCAGACCATGGCTCGGTTCATTCAGAGAGATGTACTTGTAAGTTTACTGAGGAAGCATTGACAAAATCTTAACAATTGCTGCACAATAGTGTGGTTGTATACTAATGCATCTAAGCTAATTGGACTTTTCACAAGTTAAATATCAGTGACTGACAAGTTTCCCTTTCTGTGCTGAAGTATTCCTTTTGATAGTGATATTTGAAATTATAAGATGTGTAATAAACATATGATTGTTTTTTTTAATTCATAGCTTGTTCTGCTATCCAATTCACCCAATGTTGTAATCTTACAAAATTGTCATTACATCTTACAAAAACAAAAAAAAAAAACATGAAAACAGATTTATGTCTGAAGTACTCCCACAAAACCATCTGAAAGGTTCAGATTCAGGTTTTAGAAAAAATCTGCAACATTACAAAATGTGGAGAGAGCCAAGGGTTTTTCATACCTTCTGGTGGAGCTGTAATGTACTGTACATTTGGGAAGCTTTGTGACGGTTACAAGCAGATGAGGAGATTCATAATTGAAGACTCCCAGCAGAAGACAGATGTTGGCATACTGTAAAGCTGACGGCACAGTAATCCTCTCCCGTGGCTCAGCAGTGGGACGCACGTAGAGCACAAACTTATTTAACCAGAAAATCATATATGCAGATAGAGCAGCTAGAACCGACCCCATACATGAACAGCTAAGCCAGACATTACAATTCACACACAACTGTCTGTCGGGGCGGTTTGGTCTTTGGTTGACCTTTAATCCTTTACTTTTAGCGCTGCAGTCCTCCAGCCACTGACCTTCTACTGGTGGCTGGATGAGCTAGCCAGTGAGTGTGAGTGGTCCTTAGGCAGGAAATGTGCAGTCCCTTTAAATCTTTGTGGATTAATTTTCATGACTGGTTGCAGGATTTCTCTGAAGTTCTAAGTCAAACCAGTCAGTTTTTTTTATTTCTTTGTAAAGACCCAGATTCTGGTATTTATGGAAAACAGCATCATTTTGGAGGCTTGGGGGAGTAGAGCTTGACTTTTTAGTCTAAAAACAACATAGACAGTGTAAAAAGGTCTGATCACAAATAATCTACCAAATATTCCGTTTGAGGATGTTTTACTCTTAGCAGTGAAATCTGAATCATTCATTGCTTCCTAAAACTGAGATTTTCATAATTCTTTCCTATGATTTGAGGTCTTTTTAATAAGAGGCCAGAGAAAGCAGCCAACATTCAATTTGGGTCATTGATGAAACAATGAATCAGTTTGTTGGAAAGCATTTCATGCCCGCACTTGTGAAGTGGAGTCTGTGATGCTGGGTCGTCACTGCATTTTTCAATTTAATAATTCAGAGCGTAGGGCCAAAACAACACAGAAATGCTTCACAAGACACACAATCAATCAACAATCAATCTGGACAAAACACTTCTCTGAGAAGACAGTGATCTTGTTTAAAAACACAGGTTACCCAAAAATCGATTAAATGTATCCTGCTCTGTACCATCTCTTAAAATTCCAAATCACTAGCAGATTATTCACAATTGTATTCCTGCTTCTAGGTCCCGTCTCTTGTTAATGAACCTTGTTACAATCAGAACCATCCTATGGGAACCCAGTCATCTTTGAGTTGCATTAGGCCAGATAATACCATCCTTAGTGAAAGCCTGCCATTTAAGAGTGATAAATAGTCTCCTTGTGGACTGTAATCTGATGCACACACTTTTTACTTAAACAATGGCTTGAGTCAAAATTGCTGTGCAGTCAATGAATGTGTCACTGTTTTAGCAATAAGAGTTTAGCCTTTTTCACTTATAATCCCTCTTTAATTCTTCTTGGGAAATGTTGTTGCTGTTTATGTAAAGCGTATGAATATTCAGTGGAAAAAAGGCCAGGTTTGACTTTCCAGATGCAAATTGAGTCAGGATGCCGCCAGGGGATTCTGCTCAGCCACTCAAATGAGAAAAGGGGGAACAAAGAGCAGAAAAGTCACCCTTTTTATTAATTGTGTTTGTTCTAACAATTGCCCTTTAGAAAAGTCAGAGGACTTGATTAAATTACTGCTCATGCTCTATGGAGGTAGCAGCATGTTAAGGCATTGTGAGACAGGGTCTGTAATCTAACAACGAGGGCAATAAAGATGGCTGGCCCTCAACCATGGATTGTACCTCAACCATGTTTCACATCTACACACTGAAATGTCTTAGTAACTTTCTTCAAGCTCATAAACGTTGAATTGTGTGGTTATAATGAGGAAAAAATGTGGAACACTTACAGGATTTAAGGACTTTCACAATGTACTGAACATATAGAGTCTGCTGTTCTGCATGAGTTCCCAAACAGCAGCTCATAGCATTTGTTAACTCATAGTTCAACTGAGTCTGATGGGAATGATGTTGCAAATACTTGAAAGCCAGCCAGCTGTTATCCCTTATAGCACCCTATAAACCCTCAGGGCCTTTCGGAGTTGAGGCTTTCTTTTTCCAGGTCACCACACTTGTTTGTTTCCCACAGCTGAGTCCATCTCCGGCTACAGTTGGTAAAGCACGTATAGGGTAATTAAAGGAGATCCCCGGGTGGAGGGAGTGAGGCAGTAAGGGCAGGCGCAGAAGAGTAAGTGGTCGTGACATTCTTGGCCCTCCCCCCCGCACACACATGTTCCTTATCCCTGAGGCGTCGTCATGGGTTATGAAGGCATGGGGATGAGACAGATGCATGCTAAGTAATGTGGCTCATGAAAGTCACATACGACTGGGTAAAGGGGATGTGGAGCTGAAATGTGTTGTAATGCTGTGGAGGAGAAAAACGCAACAAACGGCGAGAGAAAGAAGAGGATGAGATTGGCATGTTTGAACCGTTTTCTCTTTGCGAGATTTATACCATTTATGGCAATTACCGTTGCCATAAACGGTAATTGATATAGACGATCAGGAACAATCCAAGAAGCACCAAGACTCAATTCTGACATTAAGATCTACTGGAAAATGGTCCAACGTTCCATAGTGATGCAAATACCACACTGCCATGGAGTGAGAGGATGCCAGCGATGAAACAAGCCTCTGCTCTACAACTGATAACTTGATTAAGACACTGAACACCCACAAGAACGAGTCAAATGCCTTCTGGAGAAAAGCTTCACTGTCAAATGAGAAAAATATTGACGTACCTGGTCACATGTTGCTTGAAGGAGGTTAGGGGAGATTCGCAAAGCCGAGTGCACAAAGCAAACATTGCTAAAGGATTAGTCAGGTGTATGAATATTTTATTTTAAGCCTGCTGTATTTGTAGTTTTGAACCAGGAATAATTAGAGATAAACTATAAAAAATATGAACTTATTCACCAATTTCTTGTTTTAAAGAATACCTGTCTTATAGCGTGAAAGAATAAAAGCTTGGATACATGGTTGAAACATTGGAGACAGGGAAGAGCTCTACAAAAAATAACATTTAGTTAATTATTGACAAATGGTTTTGCTTCATTGTTTAAGCAGATTAATTATATATATATATATATATATATATATATATATATATA
>NW_015112795.1:348295-359026 GCF_001443285.1 Poecilia latipinna | reverse complement strand
ATATATATATATATATATATATATATATATATATATATGTTGCACTGATGCATGTATTTGGAAAGAAAATGTCACTAAGTGTTTCCCTTATTTTAAATAATGTAGACCAGTTTCAAAATCACGAGGAAGTAGGTCATCCATAGGCTATTGTCAGCTAACGTCAACGAGGAATTTAAACTAAATCCAGCTCGACACACAAGTCTTGTAATTTAATGACACACTGATAGTGACTGGCCCCAAAGGATACAGTAAGTGGTGCCCTTGGGCTCAACCCGCAACTATCATGTCATTTCTTTGTAGCTGCTTTCTTTGAGTTACATAAGATCCCAAGTCAGTAGTTGTTCCTAATTATGGATGATCTGCTTTTTAGAGCACAGTATGTTAAAATACCCTTGTTGTTCCTCCAACAATTCTTTTTCTTTGTTGTAGCATATGGCTGTTCCAGTGTAGTGGAAACATTTATCCAGAAAATGGTTTATAAAATACATAAAATCTCCACATTTTCAAGAAATATACCTAATATAAATATACCTAAACCTGAACAGTGGTGACATATGACACAGTAACATTGGTTTTTGTTATCCTCTGCATTAAAAGGAGCACAAAAGATTTTAAAACAGAGATGTCAACATTTTAAAACCAAACTGACTTATGATCAGATACGTCAAATGCAGCACTGGCATCCAGTCACACCAGCACAAATATTTTTCTCCAGAAACCAACTATAGTTCTATTAAAGTTGAGACATTTAACCCCTCATTCATTTACATTCAAAGAATGCCGTATCTGAAAATGCTTTAGGGTTTATTGTAAGATACTGTAAATATAGTAAATATCAGTTAATTTTTTCTACGGAATAGTTTTTCTCTGTTAAATGGTTCACTGACAGTTTTCTTATCAAATGCAAATTTAGGCAACCTGTGCAAAAAATATCTGCCATCTGACACTGTCATAATTTTTCTTTTCTTTTTTGGCTGATTCACATTGATGTTTGACCCAAAATACTGCTGCCATGCTGTGAAGGCTGGTGATGTATGAACAACTTTTTGATGAAGTCCCAACAGGCAGTTTGGCTCAGCTGATAAAGTGAAATACACTATCATGATGTAACAGTCACCTCTATGATTCATCTCCAAGAAGAAAAAAAAATACTTTCTTGTATTTTTTTCCTGCAGCACAGATGGGCTAAATGGGTCAACAGGCCTTGCATATATGTCAGTGACATCCCAACGGTATCAAGCTGACCCCCCACATGTGAAGATGAAGCGCAGAAAGAAAAGCTGCTGATGCTAAATTTCAAGCGGCTTTGACCTGTTTGTTTCTCTTTCAAGCTGTGTGCAGAGCACACCTGGGATGTGTGAGCAAACTGTCAACACAGAAATAAACTTCACGCAGTGACTCGGATTAGAACATATCATCTCATTTGTCATTATCATCGAAGCATGTTGAAGGTGTTCGACTGATCCACAGCAGAAATAAACTGCACCACCAGCTGCAGTGGAAAAGGCACAAACTCGGATCTGTCCATCCTCAACATCAAAATGCTTATCTAGTTAATCTAGACTTATTTAGATTCTCATTTCCGCATGTGCAAAATTATCAAAATAACGTCAATAGACAGTGTTTCTCGACAGCTTTGGACACTTTCTTGTTAATTTTGTGGCATTTCAAACTTCCCTCAAGCATTAGAATCTGTTCTCTAAATAATTGTTTTAGTTTTAAAACAAGTCACTTGCTGATTATCAACTCCCCACTGATACAATGGTGTACCAAAAGTTTTCAACTCAACGACTGAAAATACACTATGTGGATTCTTCATCTATTATCTTCGATATCTTTATACATTGTGAAGTAAAAGTGCTGGTCTGGAACCCAGTACACCTTGTGGTGACTGATGGATATAACATAAATTAGAAATAGAAACTTTAAAAATAAAACACACCAAAAGTGTAAGACGCCTCCATCATTTTCTCTAACACAACCCTAAGGAGGAGTTTGTCAGCAGCAGAGACTTTAAGCCACAGCTCCCAGTGATCCTATTCAAGCTTGTTCTTTTCTAGATTCAATGCAGGTTTTCACAGTAGAATCCAGTAATCCGACTTGTTAGCCGCAATGCAGTATAACGTGTCCAAAGTCTGTTAAAGGCACTGATTGACTCACCAGTGTGTCTCACAAATTCATGTGACACTGATAAGGTGAGGACGGAAATAACATCAGGAAAAATGGAAAGTATACTTAATATTCATGTAAAAGCAGGTAGGTACTTTAGGACATTTGAACAGAGGTGGTTTAAAGCAAATGACAACGCTCCTGAAGTGTCAATGGGCAAATAGACTTCTTCAACGAAAGGATAAAAAACGTTAAAAACGCAGCAAAGGGTGCTGTGGAATGCCTGCCTGAGGACTGAGTGTTAGAGCTGGGGGGGAACAATGAAGACGGCCGCAGCCCAGTCCTCATTGTCCCCCCAATGAACAATGAAGCTGGTCGTTTGCAGCTTCCAAAGAGTTCAAACGAAAAGCAGCTTTGAACTCTGCCTCATCTTAAACGCACTCATTGTTTACAGTATGCAAAAGAACATATCAAAGCAATATGCAGAATAAGACGTTTCAGAGGAAACAAAACAAATTCTCCTATCAGGATTATGTCCATATTCATGACTAAGCAACTACGGGGAAAATCAGCCAGACGTCCCCTGAAATCCTCACGAAGGATTAAACGGTCTTCTCTAAAGAGAACGGCGCATCTCATTATTCGGTGTAATCAGTCTTCTCTTCCATCACTGAATCAGTTGATGAATAGGAATGTCTTCGCTCATCAGCAGGATACAAACTCTTTGATGGGGCTCAACTTAGCGACTGATGTTGTTGCTTAGACCACCCTCTGTCTTTAAAACCATGTTCCTGTCAACAGGGAGCATAATTACTGTCTTCATGCAGAACATTAGCAAAAGGGTTAATCTCTTGTATTTAGCCATATGGCTTCAGTTTATCTCTAAACACGTATGTGGCAGCTTTAAAATATGGCAGTCTGAAACACTCCTGCATTGGTGTTGAGTTTTGTATCATATATTGTATTAATAAAAGTTTTGAGAGCACGCTTTACCTTATCTGAGCTTATAAAAAAAGTGCATGCCATAAAATATCCCCCTCTTGTAAACAGATTGTATATTTTAACATTTCTGAGTTTTACATGTGTTGATGCTTCTGCAAGAACTCATCCATTTGCAGCATCTGGGGCCACTAAAATACTCCGAATGCTCAACACGGTATAAATAAAACAGCTGAGTGTGATAGTCTAAGACACTTGTCAGTCAAGTCAACATGCCCACACATCTACCCTTTTTTTTTTTTTTTTTGTACGGCGTCACTGACATCCATGAAACAGGCAGAGACATTTCCTGTCTAAAAATAATTATGTCAATACTTGAGACTTCATCGTTTCATGATATCATGACAAGATGTGTAACTGAGTCAATTTTCAGTCACGTCAACAAGTCAAGTGTGGCATTGTTTCACAAAGTTGGGACATTCACCAAGAAATACAAGCTGTGGAGCATGTCAGCAAAAGTGACAAGGATATAGTCTTCTCAGCACAGAGCATACAATCATATTTGAAAATCACCCAGAACTCTATAGTTTTTTAATTTGAATTATTTTCTCAGGGGGATGCCTAGTTTGGTTGTTTTGCTCAATTGATTTCATACAATGCCATGGAAATTTATATAAGCCTTAGATTTTTTTCTACTCTCTAGTTTTTATTTTCATCCTGAAGTGCTCAAAGTGAACCTGGGGACTATTAGTTGTTCTGTTCAGCTGCTCCCCTCTGTGACAGCCACTGAAAGTTAAAAGCAGGTTGGGGAGGGGCAAGCTGTAACCAGAAGAGAGGCAGTTTGCATCATTGGATGCCAATGACACAATATGCAAAATGCCCACCCCATTTAGTATCGAGTTGTGATCAAATTGAGGAATCTAAAAAATAAATCATGTTTCTCCTACTGGAAGTATGACATTCCTAACCTCGAGATCAAACCTCGGTTTCTTCAGCCCGCTTCACGCTTGCCTGAGCCGGAGCACATGACAAGTCAAACCTGAAGGCGCGGGTCGTGGTGGTGGGGGGGACAAAGCTGAACAGAAGGAGGAGGAAAAGAACCAGAGTGCTTTGATTTGTATGCTGTGTCTGTGGATGGATAAACTTGCTTCCTATTGCTCTCATGTTGTTGTTTTTTTTCAACCAAAGTCTCCAACTTGCCGTTTTTCTCGCCCCCTCACTTTCCCCGGCTCTCCTGCTCTTTCTTCAATGTCTCTATTGTTTTCTGAGAGTGGAGTGACTGCCCGGTTCTTTTATCTCCCGGAGGACCATGTGAGGCTCTTCAATGTAAGTGCCTCCTTTGTTGCCTAATTCACATTTACTGGGGGGAAAAAAATAAAATAAAATCCTCAATAGGCTGTAGGTTTAGAGGTTTTTCTTCCCCTTTGTGGCACATTAAGATGGGATGTCAAACATCTGAAGGGTGGAGTTGGTCACAAATGGATGATGGGAAATTCAGGGGTTAATTACTCCATGCGGTCTCAGCTTGGCAGTCGAATGCACGTGTGTGTGTGCGTGTGTGTGTAGCCATCATTGTTCCAGAGCTGCTTTTGTCTTTGGGTGTGAACTTGAGCTACTTGGCCATCATTAGCTGTATAATTCATGTTTTTAATTGATGCTGCACTATACATTAAAAAAAACCCTTCAATATAGAAATACAGTCTGATATCGGCTTGTTATATAATAAAAATATTGTTACCCTATACATTCTATAGATATTTTTCTGAAAGAAAAAACACAAAACCAATTAAGTTTCTGTTTACTTCAAAACATTATTTGTTTTGTTTTATGTTCATAAAAATGGCTAAGCTGCTTGATTGGACAGCACAGACCCCTTTTAATCTTTGTTGTTGCCATCATCTGCAAATTTAGAGTGTAGTGTATACGGGGTTTTTTAAGTTCAAGTCAGATGCAGAGGGAACCACGCAAGAGTGGAGACTCTTATTTTTGTTATTGCTTAAATAACAAATGCATTTATTTTTAATTAACATTTATTGCTATTTTGACCTTAATAGACAGATGTTTTCTCAGTTTGAGGCAATAATTCATAAATATTTGGGTCTCTCCGAATACATACCAAAAAAAAGTCTCC
The DNA here is from genome assembly GCF_001443285.1 of Poecilia latipinna. Taxonomy (NCBI): domain Eukaryota; kingdom Metazoa; phylum Chordata; class Actinopteri; order Cyprinodontiformes; family Poeciliidae; genus Poecilia; species Poecilia latipinna. The sequence goes on along the minus strand of NW_015112795.1, from coordinate 353,847 downwards.
TGAAAAAGTAACAGAAATAATTTTCAGCTACATAAACAAGACTTTGGACAATTAAACGGCTGTTTAAGTCAATAGACCAACTCTTGAAAACTTATATAGAAGAAAGGGACGATGATTAATGGACAGTTTCCATTGCTGCATCCAAACACAATTTATTCACCAATCCTTCAAAAACATTTTAAAAAAAGTAAATCCCTCCACATGATGAATTGCTCCCTTCTGGTGTACCTAAAACTCAATGAGAATTTAAATACTCCCTCATTCTTCACTGTAAAGCAGTAAAATGCACATGACATGGCAAATAAATAATACAAACACGGTATATGTGCTCCTATGAATTATGGACAACTTTGCTAAGGTTTTCACTAAGATTGTTTCAAGTTTAGAAGACAATATAAGCGTTTTCCTTTATCGATGTGCACATGTTTGCAATCTGGCAACATAGCTGCAGCAAATCTATGTGGGCTTAATTTGTCACCAGCACAGAAACACACACAGAGCTAAGTATTGAATAATGAACTGGAATGCATTTAGTTGGTGGTGCAGAAAGTATTGCGTTTCTCTGAGTAGCAGAGCAGATCTGTACAGCAAGATTAATTAAATGCATTCATGCTGTTGGTTAGCGGCGCGTTTTCTTCACTCGTTTTTCAACTCGACAGTCGATGTTTTATTTATTGTAAATGAGATTTGTATCACGCTACTTTGATTCAAACGCAAAGTTCAATTTTTTAAAATTCTTTAGGTGATACAAAGTCGGGCTGTGTTTTAAAGACTAGAGTTTTCAAAGCAGAGTTTGACACACTTTTTAAATCCGATGGTGATAAATTCGGGAGAAGTCAAGGCTTGAAAATGTCACCCACTGATAACGGCCATCTGCTGGATTGAATATATTAGTTTCACCTGTTGATGTACCAAATCAATTTATCTTTACTTCAGCATATGAGGAGATTATAGAATGTTTATTTATTTCACAACAAAATATTCTACCCAGACAAAAATACATTATAGTCTTCCTAACATAAATGGAGCCCCTGATGATTTTAGGCACCTATGCAGCGGCCTAGGTTGCTCATTACTTGGGCTGGCTGTTCATCACTCGGTTGTACTGCATCAACAGCTCCAGGCAGCCATCACGGTCTCAGAAATGGCTGCTTATAGCGCTCCAGGTTCATATTTTCTATACTATGAACCTCACTCTCTTATCAGCTCTGACATGTGTGGGAGGGAAAGTGTTGGTTGAAAGAAGCAGGAGGTGACACTGGGAATACCTGGAGCTATGGGTGCCGAGCTAAAAACAAGCAGTGTGACAAACCAGCAGTATGTATTAACTTCTAAGCGGATGGTGTCGGAGGAAAATTGAGTGGAGCGCGTAAATCTCTTTAACTCTCTTCACTACGTTTTGTACAAATGAGAAATCATTTTTAGCTAAAATGCAATTGGAAAGACAATCCAGATATTTTTTATTGCATGTTTGATGTTTTTAAAAGCTTAATATTTTTCTTCCCTCTCTGATCTGCTGAAATTACTTCCAGTTATAACACCCTCTCAGCTATATTTGCTGCTCAGCAGGGTGTCGAGCATTGGGGCCTTGGCATCACTGAGTGCCAGTGTGTCAAATCTTTTTCATGCCCGGCCAACCCACCCCCCCAACATTCCAGCTATAAAATCCCATCCATCTTGGCATTCATGTTTCAGCTCCCCAGCAGCAGAACACTGGCTTCCAGCCACTTCCTTCCCTTATACCGAAACCGAAAAAAGCGAGTTTGAATGGAGGAAAAAAAAAAGGCGTAGGGCCGAATTTGGAGAGAAGTGGGTGGCAGCACAAATAGAATTTGCGGCAATGTATTTGCAGTGGTCTCCTTTTATCCACCCGGGGGGTTGTTGGGAAATATGAATGGACTGGTTTGTTCTTCGGGTGACCAAACATGGGACTTGAATGTTAATCTGCGCTATGACAAAGCCTTAGAGAGCCAAAGACACTCAGTGATAAGATGGGCTGTGAACTAGTCAAGTGCTCTGTTCAGTTCCATCTCTGCCAACCACACAGCTTTTGCAAAGCTGTTCTTCAGCTGTGCTGGGAATCTGCTTCACTCGACATATTGTCCTTTTGTGCAAGCCACTACAGAACATTAGAAGGGTCCAACGAGAGTTTAAAGTGTTAGAATATTTCTACAAGTGGAGCCACATCCATGGGAGCTTGCAGCTGAGACTGACACTGAAAGACAATGGAGGCGAAAATGCAAATGTACTCACCCAACACTTGATGCGCGCCCGTTCAATTGCTTGTTAACACAATTAGCCAAATCAGCCGATCGCGACAGCAGAATGCCGTTAGGGTTCTTCATGTGGTGAAGATGACTTTCAAAAGTTCAAACCCAGTAACAGGATGCAAGTAAACTTTGAATGTAGCAGACGACCTAGATTGAATACTTTGGAAACTTCTGATTTTCAGTGCACAAGAATTTCTCAGCCTCCAAAGGAAGAGAAAACATTCTGTGAGCAGCAGGTGTGTTGACAAAAAAGGAAGTCTTGTTCATATAGATGAAAAAAAAAGCAGCTTAAATAAACAGTTACGATACAACTGACGCATGTGTAAAACAATATCTGAATGCACATTGTGTTGAATATTGAGGTAGATGGGCTACAGCAACAGAAAACCACACTTATTGGATGGTTAGCCAATCCTGCTAACTAGGAACACAATACAGTCCCCAAAACTGGACAATAACAAATCAGAAAAACATTGCCGGGTCCAAGAAGCATCAATTTCAGCGATGACTTTGAGATGGAAGTTGTTTACTAAATGATACTTTATAAAGCAGTTAAATTGAGTGATTGATGTTGTAATTTGAATGACTGCAGAATTTGGTCATTGTAGTTAAAATAGTGACTTCTGTTAACTTGCATTAGCATCGCTGCACACCACAAACCAAGTATTGTGAAATTTGGATGTTTTTCCAAACTTGCAGTGAAACAAAGACTAACCAATTAAAGAACTTGTGCTTGTTGAGGACAACAGAAGACGGTCTAAACAATCAATACATGCATTTAAAGGGGTTGAAAACACAAATTAAAGGTTGAAGTTTTTCCACAAGTTCCACATTTGAAGAATGATACTGTCTTTCCAAGTGCAGCACCTGCTCACACACTATGGCCTGAATAAATTCTGTGCAGCTCAGTGTGCCAGTTATCGGTTCCCCTCAGTGCACACTGTACTGACAGCTTTAATTTTCTCTTTGATTAGCTGGAGCAAAGATTCAATAGATGTCCTACAAGCTGGATTGGGTCAATGTGTTCTGGTTGGACTAACTAAGTAAGCAGTTATGGGAAAGTGATTCCCCTTGTTGCTAGACTGCAGTCTTATATTCACAAACTGTTGCTATGGATTTCTGCGCTACTTCTTACAGATGTACAACTATTTATATTCCGTGTTTTGCACAGGTTTAGATTCCCTTGTTTTCTTGGGAAGTGCTGTGAGGATTTTTTTTTATAGATTGAAAATCTGCGTTCTGTTTATACCAGAGTTGGAAAACTGGGTCTTTCCGTTTGTTCCTGGTGGTATTTATCTGCGCCGATGATAGGAGAATGGAAACAAGGTGTTGGCTTCGCCTGAGGGGACAGTTCAAGATGGATCGGAAAGCAAGACACGTAGAGCGCCCCAGCATGTTTGAAGCAAATGTCAGTGACTTTAAGAAGCTGTGTTTCCTGAGATGCTCCTCAGTTTGACAGCATAACTGCCTGTTGGCATCACTATCTAAATACTGCATGAGAACCGTCTCAGAGTTTTGTCTACACAACGTACAATATCTTTTCCTCTTCAATTAAGCTTTCTTTGAAAATATTTAGCTGCCGGAAAACTTGTCATGGCCACACTACCCAACAACAAACCTGGGAAAGAAAAAAAAAAATTCTAAAGATTTAACAACCTAACCTACCTTACTCTGCTTTTCTCCACATCACTTCAAAATGTCCTTAAAGAACCAAAGGTATTGTCACAACTTCTTTTTGCCTCTTGAATCTGCAATAAAACAAAAAGTTGCACATGGTCAAGTTGTGTATCCAAACTAAGGTTCCTCATCAGCAGAACAGCAAAAAGTTGCTTAATTATATATATATATATATATATATATATATATATATATTAAATTAGTTCCAAGTTATTATGCCTACAGACTTTCAATGTGAACTTGTTTTATTGAGATTGCAAGTTCAAATGGAAAAAAAAAAAAAAAAAACATCTTCAGTTGTGAGACGGCTGTGATGAGATATTTTAATTTGTTTCAAAATTGGTAGAAACATTTTCCACTGTAATTATGAGATTAAGTGATAAAAAAAATACTTCAATCTGATGTCTGGTTTCATACATTTTACAAAATTATTTTATAAATGATGTGAGAAAGCAAAATTCATCAGCCACCAGGACTCTTTTATAGGCATAATCTGCATTCTTCTCTTGGTCCTCACAGTTTTGGGTGCCTTGAACAGGTTGATCACCAGACAATAATTTCAGCTTCATACAAATCAGACATGAGCCAGACAGATTTGATTAATATTTCATGCCAATAATGATCCAGCTGAGTCCATCACTTATGCAATTAATTATTAATCACCAGCTCTGAAACTATGTAAAGCCACCTGCAAACCCTCATACAAAATGCATGTCCTTTGATTAAAGTTCCGGTGCTTAACTCCTGCCAGTCACTTTTAGTACATTTTACTTTACTTTCCCAAATGCAGATTTTGTCAAAGGAGATGTTACCAAAATAGGAGTAAGCATGAGTGTGAGTTTGTGTGCATGTCCTCGCCGTCGCAGGCGGCGGCACGACCATAAATCAGAAAATTCTCTCTGCAACAGGAAGCCCAAAGGACATTAATCATGACATTAGATGAACCACCACACACATATTCACACACTACACAGCAGGGGCGACAGCCATTGGGGCCCGGAAGCTTGACTTTCGCCTATGACTTATTCATACTCCATGCCGTCATTCAGCACACCTGGGAAAAAGTCAATTTTTTCCACAGGGGGAAAGCTAATCTTAAGGAAGCATGACTGTAAAAATATTTGGCTTTATAAATAAATATACCGGCTTTAAATCGTCACATGTGTTTGCCTAAATAAGGATGTACGTTTCGTTCTGTTCGGGAATCTTCATGTCAGCTCAAATGGGTTCATTTTCAGTTAACTGTATCATTTGCAGGCAAACGGGGACAGTCTTCTGGAAAGGTCACCATTATAGAAATGTCATTTAAAAGGGCATAAATCATCACTTTTACAACTTTTTTTTTTATTTTCTGATGTGCTCAGGCATGTAGCTCATGATAGCTACCTTCATTTCCATATCCAAAATAGAGAAATACACAAAGAGAAAAGGTTACCAAAAGGCAGGCACGGAAATTGCTGCAAGTTGTTTTAGAGTGACGTTTAGAGCAGCGAACCAGGGCATCAGAGCACAAAAAAAAAAAAAAAAAAAAAAAAAAAAAAAAATTTTGAAAAAAAAAAAAGGGTTTCAAAAGTCCCCCGTTTGGATTTTCAAAACAAGAAGGGA
>NW_015112795.1:341337-345236 GCF_001443285.1 Poecilia latipinna | reverse complement strand
GAAAAATTTTTCTAGATTTTTTTTAAAAGGGTTTTAAAGAAAAAACACGGGGAACAAAAAAAAAAAAAAAAAAAAAAAAAAAAAAAAAAAAGACTATCTGAAGAAGACATAGTGATTGCAAAGTCTCCTGCTTGGAATTTCAAATCATGAAGTGAAGATTTCTATGGCTAAATCTTAAGTGAAGTGAAGGAAGGTTTTTGTTTTAATAGCTTGGACATTTATTAAACCAGTTTCCTACATGTATGCAACCATTCAGGACACAATCCCTGCACAGATTTTCTGTAGCACATCAGTTATCCTTGACAGTAAAGTGAAGGCACATTTTTATTCAAAACATTGGGATTTTTTTTTTTTTTGTCAGGAAAAACATGCAGAGTAATTACCCCAAGAGATTTCAGACATTGTGGTTATAGATGCTTGTTTATCATTGTTGAAAACTATATTTTAGTAAAACATAATTTTATAATCACTTATATGCTTTTTCAAACGTCTCAGAAACTGGACAGTGATTTACTAACATCACCCCCCCAAAAAAGACAATTTTACAAAGGAAAAAGTCTTTTTTGTTTTGTTCTGATGCCAATAGGATTGTGGGTGTTTATCTTGCAGGTGATCACCTTCACATAAGATGATTCCTTGAACTTCAAGCACGATTTTTAAAACTCAACCGGCTTTTAATCTTACCTAAAAAGGAAAATAGCACAGTTTTATGCATCATTACACCCTATTTTGCCCGATCCAAAATGGCAGCCAGATGTTTCTTTTCAGTGGATGAGAATTTTAATATAATAAATTTATGCTGTGGTGCTTGAAATAGCATATCAGCTTAAAGGTAAGTTTGCCTCTCAGAGCAGCTTTTTATTCACCAAGTAGTTTCTGATATGAACCAGATATATGTGGTTTTCAGAAACACTGAGTCATCCCACCATATCACAGATTTCTGGATGTCGGTTCTAGAGTACACAATGCTGGCAAGATGCACTGAAAACATAATTGGTAGATCTTTAGGCTCAATAGAAGGTAACTGATGGGATGTCTAAGTTAGTTGAAATCTGATTAAGATTTAGATTTTAGATAATGTGATTAAGGCTTCCAGTCAGTGACAGACAAATCTAATCTGTCTAAGCTTCGCTGCAGTACATCTCAGTTATATTTCACACCAAGCAAAAAGTTTATTAAAAACAAAACCAGTGTGGAAAATTGTTGGTGATTATGAAGCTAACATTTCAGAACGCATTTGGAGGGTTTAGAGGCTGGAAACTATCCCAATGTTGTCATTTGTGTTTTTATGCATGGAATAAAACTAAATGCCACCTTCAAACATTCAAGGTTTGAAGATTGTGAAGCACTGCATTCGTAAATCATGTCGCCGATAATTTGTTCAGTCAATTGGAGTCAACTGAACCATGAAAGTTAAACACCATGTAAGTATATAAGAATGAAATGCATGATGCAAACATTAAAGGGATTTCCTGTAACGTAAATAAAACAGTAGCTATATTATCTGCCTTTTTTATATAAAAAACCTTCACTAATCCAAATGTGGTGAGTGATTTCTACAATTAAAGGAATATTTTTGAAGGTTTACGCAGTTGTCATCTGATGCAGCGCGGAGCCGCTTTGGGCGGAGGATAAGAGGTGATGATGTGATTTTTCTCTAGACAGTCTGCGGATATGTTAGGCATGCTAGCGGCTAATGATAATGCTGCCTGACATGTATACATGCACATGTGCAAATGCGCCCATTTGTTTCTTGTAAACAGCCCGTTTTCTTGTCTGCACATACATATTTGTGCCTTCAGGCTTTAAAAAAATGAGCTCATCTTACTATAAAAGGACATGTTCACTGGTTAGTGTGTTGTTACAGAGAATCGGAGCTCCAGAAAGACCTCAGGCTCTCAGATTAAGGCAGTAGGTTTAGATGGCTCCCCGATGTGAAACAGAATTTGCTTTCAGGTTCAGCTACGCTCCAGATCTTTATTCTTTTTAGTTATGATTGCAAAATAGGATGATAATCCTCTCTCTCTCTTAGAAGAAAAAGTAGTCATTGGTTAAATACAACCACAGCTACTGTTTACTCAAAGAACATTATGATTCACTATGACCTCAGTTGCCTCATGCTTCTTATTAGGGACACAGAGGCATGAGCAAATCAAAATATTTCCATAGATTGTCTGACCTCAGTTTGAGTTAGTGAGTCACAATCATCTCTTATGACTGTTTGCCTCTTTTTTTTGGATGTACCTCAAGCTTTGCTTTCCCCGCTCTCTCTACAATCAGTTCATACAACTAAGTTTCAGCTCTAGTTACTCAAACAGTCAGAAACAGAAACAGAATAATCAACTTGTGAATTAACAGATTCTCCTAATGATACCACATAAAATTTTATCTCCTGTGCCCCTCCCTCTATTTTCTTTTTTTTAATCCGTCTCCATCTGCTGCCTTCTTTAAACCTTTTTAGGGTATTTATTTCTCCTGGGATGAATAGTTTACTCTATAAAAATTGCTCTAAAACAAAGAATAAAACTACTTCCCCTCCAGCCCCCATCCTGGACCAGCTGTAGGTCTTCCTGGTGCTTATTAAAACCAGACCCTTCCTGTCATGAATGTAACCCCATGCTCAAGAAAACTAGAGGTCAGCTTGAAAAAAAAAAAAAGACCGTCAGGGGTCGTCTAGACAGACACAGAATATTTCAGTGTGCGTGACTGTATGAAGATTTTTACCCCAGTTTCAGCCAACAAAGTGTTGCATCTCTTAGTTGTAAAGATGCCACATGCAGATGGAGTCAACGTATTTGGTGCGTACGATGGCCTTCAGTATCTGTCCATTTGCATTTATTCAACCTGGGAGGCTGGCGAAGAGCTGTTCAAGGCATGAACGTCCTGTGGGTGTATCTGCACATATGTGCAAGGCGAATCCTTCAAAACCCAAACTACCCACTGTGCACGTGGCCCCAGGAAATGTTTCAAGTCGTAACCCTGTCGTCCTGTATCTCCGTGATGGTCTCACCCTACGAGAGCAGAGGCGTTCTGCAGCATTCCACTCATTCCTGATCATTAAAAATAAGGTTGCTTTTAAACTCTGAGCATATTGATTTTCCTATATTGAGAAATGTGTGTGTGGGGTGTGTGTACCAGGGTTAGGGGTAGGTCTACAATAAAAGGCAAGTGTAAAAGACCACAATGCTTTTTACTAATGCAGTTAGCTTAAAATAAACGAGCAACAGGGCTGACTTTGTGAAAGACTCAAATGTTTTTGTTCAATTTTGTTTTGTTTATGCTGTCAAGCACTTCTTTCATCTTTTGAATATTTAAAGTGCTGTTTACATGTATGTTCATTATTTTATTAATTGATTGAAAAATTAGCTTCTAGCATCATAAGTCAAATGACAGCCATCCTGAATAACTTTTCAAATTCTGAAATGACTGGACACGACTTCAGGTGCCAGCAGAACCAATTCCTGAGAAAATTCACATATTGCTACTAAGTGGATATTTTTTCTTTAAAGACCATTCTCTGTAGATGTATAATGTGACACAGGGCTTTTTAACAGATTTATTTTTTCCAAAAAACCTTAAAAAAAAAAAAAAAAAAAAAAAACCCTGTATCTTAATTTATAACTTGACTATCCAAGATTAAATACACATAACCTTAAATTACAGTTGATGAGTAGTAATTTTATTATTCAAAACTGAAAAAGGACAAACTGTGTGCAAGTCTCTTTTGACTCTTTCAGATTTGGGAAATGACAAAGAGCATAGGAATCTCGCACCATGTGATTGGCTGATTTGTTCCGTCTTAAGAATCGATAAATGAAGATTAAATGGCCCCACAAAGTAAGCAACAAAAAAAGGTCCGTTTCCTAAAGAGGTAGGACAAAAAAAAAAAAAAAAAAAAA
>NW_015112795.1:321302-338058 GCF_001443285.1 Poecilia latipinna | reverse complement strand
CCCCCCAAAAAAAACAAAAAAAAAAGGGCCGTTTCCTAAAAGGGTAGGAAAAAAAAAAAAAAAAAAAAAAAAACAAGCATTCAGTTATCTATTGTGTTCCTTAGATGAATGTGGAGTCCTCGTGTCATTGTCCTTTAATTCTAAAGAAAGCTTTTGGAAACCTTCCAAAGAGAAAAAAAAATTGTAGAACACCAGACAAAGCTGGACCTGCACCTCAATCTATGAGATGTAGCAGTGACAAAATGGAATCAGTCTGCGACCTTTAAAGCACAAGACTAATCTAACAAAACAAATTTCCTCACTGTATTGAAGTCAGCGTGCAGCACTGCCTGAAATTAATCCAGCCTACGTTGGAGAAGTTTTAAAAAAAGACATGGGAAGCTGGCCAAGTACCAGAATCCAATCAAATAAATGCATAAAGAGTGAAGGAAATTTGTCCACCATGATCTCAAAGTCCAAGAGGAGATGATGAACATAATGCAGAAGCCCCTCGTTACACAGGAACAAGACGAAATGACACCCCCAGCCCAAAAGAAAAAAAAAAAACTAGAACATGAAGCTTATGTCTGAAGGTTTACTGGAAGGTCTTCTGTGAGTCATCAAGAAAGTAGGCAGATTACATCACTGACCAGGGTCGCATAAAGCTCTCAGTGTTGAAGAAAACCCCAACATATTTTACATGCTAATAAACTAATCCAGGTGGTGAAAAAAAAACCTTCAGAGTTTTAGGGAAACTTCACAAATTGTTCAAAATCAAGAGTGTGGTGGTAGTGAAGTTGGTAGCGTTACTGTTATGCATAAAGAAGATTACAGTCTGGGGGTTTCTCTGTATGGAGGTTGTCTGTTTTTTCAGGACTCTTTCCAGATACTCTCACCTCCTCTCACAGCTAAAGAAAACACCAAGTACAGCTAATTGGTCAGCTATGAAACGCCAACTGATGCAACACTTGTGGAGGCAATGCAGCGTTGTAGAATAATTGGCAAAGCAAAAGGGAAAAAAAAAACAGTCAAATCTGGAAAACTGCAGGTTTTCCAAATTTGCGGTCAAAAAATGAGGTCCTGGAGAATCAGGGTGGTCTAGTTAATACTGCTAACTACAGCTAATGGTTAGCCAACTCCACTGGTTTTCCAAATGATTGTAGCTACAAAAAGGATACCAGAGTTTTGTTCCAAAGCATATTTATTTTCAATGAGCTAAGGGTGCTTTGTGACGTGGAGCATCCTATTTTTAGACAGCAGTGTTTGTAAACCGATCAGTCTTTCATTTTGTCTTACTGGTGAATTTTACGACTGGTTTGGAGAGTCAGAGAGCGAGTATTGCTCTTTCAGAGAACTGACCCGAGATGGAAACTGTTTTTGTCCCTTCCCAAAAGAACATTCTTTGGCAGCCCCCTCACCTCATCTGATTCCACTCCAACCACAAGAGACACACACACACACATACCCAGAATACTTACAATACACCATGATGATTGTCTGAGTAATGAGGAATTAGTTAAGACCACGCCTTTTGATAAAACTAATCAAAGCATGGGCGAACTTAAAATTACAAAGAATCTTTTTCTGTCTTTTTTAGTGGTTTTAGGTTTCCACAAGCTTTCTGTCTGGTAACTACCACATTCAAGCTGATATGTTTAACTCAATTTTATCCCAGCAGAACATTTCTGAACACAGTACTGAACACAGAGCAGAATAGACCCACAAATGTTTGCTAAGTAAAACCATGTTCCACACTTCTATCCACAGGACTCATTTTTCACAAGGCCAAATGCCAGGGATTATTCATTATTCAGCAACCGATGCGCTCCCGGCTTAAATGCTTTTATATCACTTGAGCTGCAAACCTCAAAATAAAAGATTTAAGCAGATTGTTTTTTTATTCATTTTGCTTGCTGTGATGTGCAACGGCCAGGATGAAGGGAGCTGCGGTGTCCAATCATATAGCTGATTAACGTCGGGGATATTCAACCAAACACTGCAGTCGTATAGTGTGCAGCTTGCCGACTTGCATCTTGGAGATTATTTTTAAGCAGCTTTTCTTGTAGGCCATAGGAAAAAAAAATAGTGAGGAAGATTCATAAGAGGCAGCCAAAACAGCTGAGGTTTTAAGGTGGAGGGAGAGCCGCAGTGACGTCAGGGCAACAATGGGAAAAACTCTAGTGGGCAATTCGTTTTACTGATGAGGGAGTGACTCCTTTTATGGCTTCTATTCATCTCAAATCTGAAGACAGCTTTATTGACAAACCCATGTTTCTTTTTAGTTCTCAATTTGTTTTCACTTCAGCAGTTTAAGTCAGTTTTTTAATTTGTTCAAGATGAAACAACAACAAAAAAAAACTTTCCCAAAATACCATCCATCTTGATGCATAAAATCATAATCTGATCTTGCTTCGAGTCTCCCCAACATAAGCCCCGTTGCAGCTGGTCGTAATCTGAGTTTAATGGGACTGCTGTGAGTTTGAGGATATATTATCGCATTTCAAAGCTAAACAAAACCGTAAATAATAATACACTCAAGTCACAATTTATCTTTGCATTGTACATCAGAGTAACAGTGGTGTCAGGACATTACTTGAATGATGCCAGAATTTTAGCTTTTAATACAGTTCAGGTCCCAAGCAGCATTTCATCCAGCTTGACCTGAACACTTTGTAGGTTTCTACATTGTTAGGTCTAAAAGGCCATGAAAGCAGGTATAATATTGATTGTGTTGCACACTGGAGACCTAATTTGGTCACTTTTATTCTTTCAAACAAAAAGAACCAACATGTAAATGAACACAACTATCTTGATCCGCAATCAAAAACAGAGATGAAAAGAAAAAAGCTCTTCAAATGTTAAATTACTCTTTAATTTGTATATAAACCATAAGCTCAATCTGTGTGGTCATTTGACTGCTAAAGAACAGACTTACTGCAACACAAGTGCCACACTATCAGATAGTTTTAGCTTTGTTGTAACTATCATTTTAATTGGGCTCTGTGTGTTTGGAAGTCTGAAAATTAAACTGCAATATTTATGAATGAGGATGTCATGATAAAAATAAATTTACGGCTTTCCACTTTAAATATTTACAGCCACTGCTTAACAGAATAAACAGTGTAGAAAGAAAGAAAAGAAGTTGGCAAGTTAATTAAGCCTTAGATTGGCATTTTTACATAAATGTGTTACTTTTATTTTTTTTACTTAGCTGTTGGATTCACATTTTATGCAACTTTGCACACACAGAGAGCAAGATGTTGCTCATGATACATATTTTACAGCAATTCAAGCAGTCAGTTCTTTTTTCATAGCTGCAGTATCAAAGGAAGTGTCTGTGCTTAAATCTTCCTGTTTACCAACGCTGAGCAATAAAATTTGTTGCCTTACATAAACAAAAACTAGCCCGTTTATCGTGGCTGGTGACATGAAATAGACTTTGCATAACACAGCCCATACACAAGGTAAATTAAGTTACTGTGCAAGAGAAAAAGACAAGACAATGTGATGACATTAAAATGGCTTGGTTTAAGAAGGAAGAAAGGCCATTTGCAATCAATATAGTCATCTTGATTTAAAAATAAAGACTGAGTTTATTTCCTTAATAGTATCCAGTTCACAACTAGAGAGCCCTGAGTGTGTCATGACAGCTAAGGAGTAAACATTTTGAAGGCTTGCAAAAGTTAGCATCTCTCTAGAATCCAGCTTGTTTCCTAATTTAGAGCGTCCTATTTGTCCATTGACTTTTCGTCCAAAGTCAGACAAATGTCATTGATCTGCACCTGGCTTTCAAGACTGCCTAAATGTGCTACATCCGCATATCCACACGAGTTTCCATGTGAGCAGACATATTGAAACAAATGAAATAAAATCAGCAGGCAGGCACATTGTGTCGCAAGCACATCGCCAGATCAGAGTCCACCTCTCTGTGGCCAGTGATTGGCCTACTTAAAGGCAGGGCACCTCACTGGCACATTTGAATACAGTGAAACAGGGAGCAAGGAATGAACAGACTGAATGGGGGAGGGAGGAGGGGGAATAGTGAAGGGGCGGTGCACTAGTTTGTCCCGTCTCTCTCTCTCTCTCTGCTGGATCTGGATGGAAAAGCTTACACAGGCAGAGGAGGAAACATGTCATGAGAGGTGATGACACAGCCACGGAGACGTACTCACATCCTCACTACCTCCTGGGATTGCTCCTCGCTGCTGTTTTAGCCGCCACCGTCAACCTTCCTGCATCCCACAGAGGAGAGAGAGAGGAAAGAGAGAGAGGAGAGAGCGTGAGATAGAGCAAAAACGAGCTGCCGGTCTCCCTCTACAGCTCTCTATCTTCCCGTCTTTTTCACTTTGTTTTTGGATGATGGGATTTTAATCATGTGGAAGGTAAGAGCAGAAGAGGTGGCGTGGGTTTTGTCGCAATGGGCAGTTTGTGATCTTTTGCTGAAGTTTGGGAGTCCCTGGGGGGGTTCCCGCACGCTATAACCCTCCTGACTGTATTCTCAGGAGAAGTGGCAGGTTTACAAGAATGATAATAACAGAGTGCTGGCTTTAGAACTCAACCATTCAGCTCCATAGACCAGGATAAACTTCTGCAGAAACAGTTGCTGAACATATGTACAACACAAAGTCTGCTTTTTCATCACAGGAGGTGCGAGTCATTTATCTCGACTCTATACGGCTCCGCAGTCTGTCGGCGTCTTGACAACTTAATTCAACCCCGATTATCCAATTTCTTGTGATACTTTTGATTTTGGGGTGGAGTTTGATTCTGGGTTTTGTGACCCACTTTCATCTGTGTGGTCTCTCAAAACTCAGAGCACACATCTGCAGAAGGAAGGGTTACGTATGCTGTTTGTGCTCAAACTCTGGTTTTGCTAATTATAATTTTTTTTAACCTGGAAAGTCTTTGAATTTTTTTTAACCTAATTTAAATGCAACTTTAGATGGAGTGCATGTGTTCATACGAAAATGTAATTATGCATGTGTGTGATTATTTATGCTACATTTATGTAGCGTACAACCCACTTGATTGTGCACCATATTAGCCTCAGAGAAACTCGGACTCTCTGTGCCGAGGCGTGTTTGGTTCGCCTCACTGCACGCGTGTCTTCTGCGTTGAGTGTGTCACAGCTGGGCAACACAAGCTCAGTGTTACCACTCATCAGTTTCACCTGCAACGGATCAGAGAGACTGAGAAAACCGTTGCTTTTGAGGACGCACCGGTCTCAATGAACAAAGACTAAATCCAAGAGAAAAAAACAAAAAAGCTTTGTGGGATGTTTGGTTTGAAGCTGTCAGAACGTCGACCAATATAGCAACGACAGCAGTGTTCCTGTTTCTTTTCCTGTTTCCACCGACATGTCTCAGTGAGACATTGTCAGCTTGTGTGGCCTTCAGAAAGGAGCCGAGCGGCACTCAGATCCGTCTCTTCCCCCTCCCCTGCCCCACCTGGATATGGACCGTGGGAACTTTGCAGACAATTATCAAACGCATCCTTTTAAACTTGCTTCTATTGCTTACGGGACTCTTCATGCAGTTTATGTAAACTTGTCTAAAGGCGAAGTTACTCTATCTTATTTAGAATCAGGGCTTTAACTTTGATCGTTGTTGCTTTGATAATGAGGAAAAAACAGCCTTTTGCTGATAGCATTTCTACCAAAAATATCTCTTTATCTCACCAACGTGTGGCTAACGTGATAAACAGGGAGGTATAACTAATGGAAGGCTTATCACTCTAGATGTTTAATTTGATCTTCAAAGTCGAACGCCTAGTTCACGCTGGAGGGAGGCAGAACCGTTAATTGCTATCTAAACATCCTTGAAATGGGGTGAACACGCTCAAATACAATTTTTTTTTAGTCTCATTCCTCTCCAATTCGCCTCGTTTTATCCACTCCAGTGGGTTTTTTTAATCACCGACCAAGTAAATTGAGTAATGTTGTCATGGTAACTTCCAGAAATGTGACAATGGGTGCAACTGGTTTATTCAGTAGTGCTGTGGTGGGGATAAGTAGGTCCTTCAGCTTTTTATTCTAAAGTTGGAAGAACTCTCCACAGTACGTTGCAGAGTCGTGTATGCAATACTGCATAATATCTGTGACAACAAGTGGCTGCCTTACCAGATTGGCCTTTTGTTTTTCCATTTTGAATAAAGGCCAAGAGAAATGCACTTCCGTTTATCACAACACAGTCATACACAATTAAAACAATTTATAATTTACTTCTCAAGTAGAAGTAAAAAACAGAAAAGCACTTAAACTATTTTAAAGGAATTTTCTAAGAGTGTCAATAGATGTAAGAAATTCTTGAATATTTAGTTTATTTATTCTCACACAATTCAGTTTATTTTCAGATATTTTTTTTTCTTCTTTTTATGCCATTGCAAGAAAAGGTGGTCCGTAAAGCTATTTAGACATCTTTGTAGGGTGGGAGGGTGATTTATATTACGGATAATATGCTATTGAATTGGAGATCAAGAAATTCAATAGTGAGAATAATAATAAAAAAAAATGTCTGAACTTTTAAAACTTAAAAAAACATCTAAAGACAAACTAGATCTGGTCGAGAAACTGTATACATCAGCAACTTCCGTCACAGTGGTGCAGATGTGTGGTATAAGCATCGTCTAAGTGCTGAGGAATTTTTCTTACATGCCCAAATAAAGCTGTGGCAGCTTTATGGGGCTTATGTGGCGATTAAATGATGTATTCTGCAGTGTTAAATTGAAGGAAAGGCTAGCCTGAGTGCTATTTACTTGATGTTGTGTATTCTCCTCGAAATGCAACAAAGTTATGATGGTGTTACCAGCAGCCAATGTTTCAAAGATCAATGAGAATAATCACTATAACATTATGGAAACCTTTTAAATTGAAGACCAAGAGTCTCTGTTAAATTCTAAGGCCTAATTGGGTCCTTAGAATTTAAAGTGCTCAACATTTCACTATGTACAAAAGGTAGTAAACAATTCAGTGAGAGAAAGACAAGATGCTGTTCCCTGAGCAATAAGTTTATAGACATTTGCAGAAGCAAACAAAATAGACTTCAAAGTATGAACATGAACAAAGTTACAAACAAATTGTTTCAATTAACATAAACAGCTGCTTTTAAGAAGCATCTCTTTCTTCTTGCAACTGCTAGTAAAGAACTGGTTAGTTCAGGCCTTTTCTGCTATGAATCACTAAACGCTCTAAGAAGAGACACTCCAGCAACTGCAAGCCTGCAAAAAACCTGATGTGCGACAAAAAAAAAAAAACAACAAAAAAAAAAACAAAACCTTGACCAAAAGAAGCACACTTGGCCTGCTCTAACGCAACCCAACTCAAACTTTCCTTAATTTGTTCAAGACATGCCTTTATTCTCCTGTATTCAACTCGCACTGTATGTTTTTGACAAGTGGGAATGATGCTGCAGTGAGTAAAATCAATAGCTGAGAGAGGGAGTGTGAAAATGTATAAATTCACCCTGGCTCTACTCAGAGGAGTGATACTGAGTAGCATGGCATTGACAAACTCAGATTTTGAAAATTGCAACCTTAGTTTTAAGCTCAATTCCCAAAATTTGTGTTTAAAACTTGTATGATATAAAATACAAAGTAGTTAATCCTTGTTGTATTGACAGAGGTCACTCACCTGGAATATACTTTTATGTCAAAGTCCATGGAGCGATACCTGGTAGCTAAGCTAAGGGACACTAAGGAAAACAAGCGAAGAATGCCGTCTCTTTTTCTTCCCTGTCCTGGTTGAACATATATATTAACACAGAGTTGGTGTTAATTACAAGGTTTTGGCAACAACATTTCCAAAAACAGGACAACAATTTGGAAGTATGAGTGATTCATGCTGTTTGAAAAGTCTGAAATATAGATGAGAAGATAAACTCTGCACGTACAGTGAGATGATCTAAATTGATGTTTAACACATCAAGTTTGTCATTGTTGTGTGAGTTTGTGGGTGAGATTTTACATTATGGTTGGGTGGTTTTGTTCTTCCAAACTAGAAAAGAAAAAAAATATGTTTTTTTTCCTACACAGACTTGTTGTAGTTTGTTGCTATAGATTGCTATGCAGGTGTAGCATTAGGGAATTTCTTTTCTGTATAGACTGTTCCTCAAGCTAGCAGATAAAAACAGGATATACTAATTCACCACTTTGTTCATGTGGCAGCATTTATAGTACCGAACAAATAAAAAACTTTTATTTTTTAAGAACAATTTGTTATTTGTGACATTTTTACTCTACTTCTCAGAGTTCTTTTCATAAGCTGAATTGTCTTTACACTCTAGTAGAGAACATTAGCCTCAACAGCTTTGGACAAACAAGCTAAACTTGCAAGATTAAAATAACTCTGTTTCAACTAACTATTTTCAGAGTGCATTTCGGGACCCAAACAGTGTTCTGTGCAGAGATGACCGAAATAGGTCCAAAATTATTAAAACCAGTCAGATGCCCAACTTTAGAGTCATTTGCACCTTAAGTTGCAACAAAATAAGAGCTGTAGTCTCAAAGACTTTTATGTTTGGGGTTTTAATCTTGCTTCACTTCATACTTTATCTGGTTGCATTTGACACTTTTCCATTTTTTTCCTCATAAGGAACTTTTTCTTTAACAGTCCAGTTCTTCAAAGTTGGTAGAATACACTCTGTTCTTGGCCTTCTTCTAAAATTCTACTCTAGCGGAGATCAGAAACAGAACCCCACCAAGATTTATCACATCCTGGAAGAACCAAACTTCACTTGATGTAATGCCACACGAATTTCACTTAGTAGTAGAGATAACCGCTTCACTCTCATTCACCCTGAGTAGTTTACATCAAATGTATGTTGCGTGGCATGAGCCACATGCACTGGCCTCATTCCCCTCCAGCACTCTGCTCATGCATACTCATGCCATGCAGCTCTTTCAAAACATTTTATTAGCCAATCAAAGCAGCCAAGATAACTTTCTGGGAATGAGTGCTACATTATCACTTTCATCAAAGCATTACCGAGTAATTGTGGTGATGGAAGGAAACTTCAGCCAACTCTTAAGTGTGCGGTGAGGTTTTTGTTCTGTTTGTTTCTCCCCTATTTCCTAATCGCAGTTTATCTCACGTTAAATACAAGCAGGAGAGAGATTGTGACGCAGGTAGAAAGTTAGGCACAGGAAACTTCTAAATACATATTTTCAGAACACCATCATTTCCACAATACAGCTCAGCTGAAAATGGATGAACCCCTCCTGCAAATTTTGGTTTATTGGCTAAATTAAAAACTGTTCAAGGTGTATATAATGAACAAGATACACCAGAATAGTTCAAATTCAATTCAAATTTCTAGTTTAAGGAGTATAATTTCTCTATAAATTGGTCAACCCTCTAGATTGGCCTTAACAGTATACATTTGCAAATCAGTTGTGGTCTCAGGCACAAGTGATCCAAGAAATCATTGGTTGTATTGTGTACTTGAGATAGACCACCATAAATACCTGGACTGTCATTTTATTGGATGTTTGATATCTGTCCAAGTCAAGAGACAAAATCCAAGGCCCTGAATTGGAAGCATAGTTCACAATTGACAGTGAAAGAAAATGTGGGTGCACCACCTGGTGGGACGTAGAGGAAACTATCATCTGCTGTCAGACTGCGGAGGAGACAGGTGGCTACCTCAATTGACTGAAAATAAGATCCAGAAAGACGTTTTGGCAGCATATACATAAGGTAAAAACTGAATGCTAAAGGGCTCAATGCTTAAACTCAGGAAATGCACTACTACAGACCCAAAAGCACAGGAACTGTCAGCTCCAATTTGCTCACCGCAAAATAAAAACAACTAAAAAAGGTTTTGGGGTTCTAGTCTGTGGAGCGATTAATCACAACTGAAAGAAAATAGAATGGAAACTTGGTAAACTGGCATCTCTGAGGGAAAAGAAAGGGACTCAGTGATGCTCTGGGACAGCTTTAGAGTCTTCTGGCACTGAAAACCTGCAGGATGCAGAGGACAAAATTGATTCAATCAAGTACTTGGCAATCTTAGGTGGGAGTCTCACACCCTCTGTGAGGAAGCGGACTTTTAGAGTGGATGTTATTCCACCATAGTTTTGTTAGAGAAGTAATCCTAATATTCTTTCCAAAAGCATGTGGCTTAATATTTAGGAAGTTTCCGAAACCAACATGTTTACTTTAGTGCCTCATGAGTCTTTTTGTTAATGCCAGTGAGCATCAAACATACCGTCAACATCAGACTTGTTTCATGTCTCCTATAATCTCCTGCCCCACAAACATTGCATTGAATTTTTTTAGCTGTACCACTGAGGCCAATCTGGGTCACACAAGCCAGATCCCAGACAGACCTTGCCACGCACAAACAATCACAAACGTCTCCCTCCATTATCGTCACTAATAGCCTCTGCATCCCAGACTATGACCAACCAATCCTGTTAAAGTGTGACTGCCCACTTCTGACCATGAAAGGCCTGGATTGGTCACAGCCGGTGTGGCAGGAAGCGGATTAGGGATAAAAACGTGGCAGGGTTTCTGAGAACCGAAAACACAAGTGTTTGTGTAGCGTTTGGCTATTTTTAGTGTCGGTAACGTTATAAGGCCTGGAAATGAAGAATCATAGAGCACAGGGAAAGCAAAGGGAGGCCAAGATGGAGAGGGAAAAAGGTGGAAGAGATGAGACACATCCAATTCTCTGCCGAGTTTGACATCTAAAGCTAAAAGCTTTTGATCCCTCATCTAAAACTCCAGCTTGGACCTCGTTAGCTTTCGTTCTGGGCATGTTCCTTGCCAAAATACATTTCCTCATCCTGTGTCCTAATTGGACTTATATTACAATATGTGCAAGCAAGACTGCAGACTGTATGGAAACAAGTTCCTCTAGCCTATACCGCAAGAAATTCCACCAACTTTCTATAAGAAATGCTTTGGGGGGGAATGTAGCATCAGGCTTTCCACGTGATTAGAAGTGCATAGAGTTTTAGAATAAATCCTTTCCTGTAGAAATCAATTAGTATGGCACATTTTTTGCAGCTTGGGTCCGGACTGCGCGACCTCTTGTAAAGCCAACTGGTTCTCAACCATGAAGCGGGGTCAAGGGTTAATCTGGCATTAGCCACCCACTGCTGCTATGGAGGCAGATTATGTTATTCCCCCCAACCCCTCCGATTTCCTCCGCAAATCCAGTAAACAGTTGTGGGATCTATTGAATTCTTCGAGAGATTGATGCAAACAAGGTGTCGAAAGGGTGAAAGGTTGGAAGAGACGGAAGAGTAGATTTGACTCAACGATGCACATCAAGAGCTGAATTATTTGGTATTTAAGAACAGAAACGTGAATTATTTAGTGACAGTTCTTTTAGTGCATCTTCATTCGGGAAGTAGGTTACATTTAGGGGCAAGTGGTGCACTTAATTCCACATCCAACACTAAAATCTTTACTTTTTCTTTGCAAGGAAGTGCTAATGCATTTGCTTACAGTTAAATCTCTCCCATCAGTTTTCACTGGGCAAGGTTTGTTTTGGACCTGAGGGATGACATTATGAACGTTGACAGCCAGATATGTTTACCCTCTGAATTAGATGCCTTTGCCCTTTTCTATCATTCTGCCATGTGCTCTGCTATATTTTTCCGCCTCCTCCGAGCTGAGCGAGATGGAGAGAGAATTGGAACGCCGAGATCATGAAGTGACACACACAGTGTACGCTGATTATGTGAGCCAGGTCAATGGGAATGACCTACTTCTTGTATCTACATCGTGGACTGCCACAGTTGCTCGCATCAAATCACAAAATGGATCCCTGCACACATGTTTTTTTTTATTCAAACCAAGGTTATGTGACTTTAACGTATTTACTGTAATTACTGCCAAGATTTGGCTTTTCCACTCAGTTTACCTCGACGATTATCAAAAATATCATAAAAGGCTAAAAGTCCCACTTTCCCGCTAGTTAATAGCGATTAAACATGCAAGTCACATTAAAAGCAAGCATTTATGATGTGCACTGTAAAACCAAGCCAAGCATTCCCTATTAACAAACACGAACGCAGTCCCGCCTCTGTTTTTGCCCACATTGTGCTTTTGTCAAATCAGTTTTTAGAAAATAAAAGGGTACCCATTAAAATTTTATTCCAGCCTAAACTGCGAGTGGAAGGGAAAGCCGCTACCTTCCTGGATCCACATTTAATGAAAGATTTAAGAAGTGGGGCCCAGACTTTGTGGGAGGGAGACGACCCAGATATAAACTGGAAGCGAGATCAAAAGTTGAAAGACGTTTTAATTTCTGAAAAGCTCCGTGGTTCTGTTGTTCCAGTGAACATTTGTTTGTCAGGTAACTTGTGGATTACAAGCAAAACAACAAATGGAAGGTGACGTAGTACTTTACACCAAAGTTTGTGTTGGAATTCATGGATAAGAGGTTTTATAGCAGATTTCTTTCAAAGTAACTATGGCAAACGGCAACAGTTTTGGCATTTCTATATAGACAAAGGTTGAAATTGAGATACATTTTAGCAGTTTTTTCTGCCATCTCTAAGAGGCTAATGGACTTTAAACTTTAGTGAAAAAAAATCAAGAGTATTAATTACATTTTTTTTTCTTGAGGTTGAAATTCAAGTGATCAATTAAGTGATAAAACTGGATTTCAATAAAATTTTCTAATTGCCCTGTACTTATTTGAATTAACATATGGGACTATATGTAGTCCTGAACTGGACCTAATTGTAAAGTCCCAACAGATATAATTTGCAGCAAATGTGCTCTGTTTGAATAAACTAATTTTTTTAAACTTATGTAAAAAAAAAAAAAAAAAAAAAAAAATTAAAAAAAGCTATTTCACCAATTTTTGCATGGATTTCTATAATCAAAATTCCCACTTGTAAAGTTGATGGTCCCCAACCAAGTCCAAGTTTAAATTCAATATGGCTACTTTGTATGCAACATATCTCACACTGTGGAATTTTTTTAACCATTTATTTGAACTTTTATTGTTTCTATAAATGTAAGGTATTACACATAATACTTCACATTTATGGTCAAAATTTGTGAAAATTGTCCTTTTTTGCTTGAATGATTGAAAATGCTGGAAAATGCCTTGCTTTGGTTTGTATTATTATAGTAAGCAAGGAATTCTAACACCAAATCTTAGCTAGCAGTAGCTTTATGGCACAGAAATAAAATGATTCCTACCGTAACATTTTAAAATTGAAATGTTGTAGCTACTTTTATATCTTCAACAAAACATGCTGCATTAAAACAGCAATTTAGTTTTATTTGACAACACAACAGGCTCAAAATCTAACATTAAGAAAGTTTTACTCCATTTGAGGTGGCTTTGTTTGGTTTTTACCAGCAAGTTGCTTGCTTTGCTTGTGGATTTAAACCCATGGAGTGGACCATTTGTACTTGGAAGTTGGATTTTTCCAGTTCCAGTTCATAAAAATGTAGTTAAGTGCTCCCTGAAGTAGGAATTGCAATCCTGGGCCACTATAAATTGAAATCCAGAATTTTTTGAAGTGGTAGAAATAAAATGCTTATTCATCCTGCTCATAGTTTGTTTTATTAAACCAGTCTCACAGGGCACATTCAAACATATTTGTGATTTTTTTTTTATTGTTTTGGGGTTTTTTCCACTGTTGCAACTAGAGCACAGAAAGTGGGGCGTGAGGTTATTCCCAGATTTAGTTCGCAACAAAACTTTTAAGCTGTGTTCCAAACGCAAGCATGGAGACATTGACATCAAAAACAAGCAAGAGACATTGGGGTATGCTTGTGAAAACATGTTGTGGTAAGCAGGCTGTTTTTCATTAAACTCTTGCCTAAACTGGTGTAGTCAGGTTGAAGCAAATACATTCTCAGGAAAGTAAGTATGGCAGGGGGTGGGAGTGTGGGGGGGTAAGAATAATATACACATTATTTACATTATGCCTGTCAAAGGATGCATGTTGGGTAAAATCATGTTAACGTAAAAATAGGTATGCAAACAACATGCTATAAATATTAGCTTGTGATCAGTTCCAAAGATATTTTCTGCTCATAGGCAGAAGCTGCAGCTCAGAGGAGGTGGGACAACACTAAAGCATTCCTCTAATCAGTTTTGTATTGCCCCCCACTGAAGACTATTGGTACTGACACTGCTGAGGTGCCAGCATGGCAGACTAGTCGTTTACATACTGTGACAGCTCTGGCAGTCCCGAGGCACAAAGTGACGATGGAAAAAGTAAAGAACTTAGATTTTTTGTAAAATCATATACATTTTTCCCCCAGCATCCCCACGTTTTTTTTTTTTTCCTCCTTCCCCCCCGTCTCTCTTCTTTTGCTTTGTTCTCAGTCACCTCCCTGCACGGTTCAACAGTGTCACCTACGGTATGGTTAGAGGCATTTCACCCTCTCTCGGCTGCCTGTTTCAATTTGTGTGAGTCTGTGAATGCATAAGAACAAAGAAAAATTGGTTTAAAGTGTCTTCATCTGAATTCAGTCGATCTTTTCTCTTTGGTCAATAAATGCCTTCAGGATCCCTCAGTGTCGAGCACAAACTAATCACAGCTCTATCAATTTTTACCATTCCTGGCTTTGTTTGAAAGATTTTTTAAGCCTTACTGCTGCTTTCTTTCCTTCAATAATGCTGTTGGCGGTTGATATTACTTGACTGACTGCTGAGTGAACAAAGTGACTGCATAAAAATGTCTCGGGACATTTTCAGCCAATATGTCCTTCATTACTGAAGCCCTAATTACTTTGGATTTTGTCCATTTCTGCACAACACTCTGTGCTTCAGTTGTGCACATATAGCTACTTTAAAATTAAATGCATGAAATCAACTTGATGGTTACTCATTGCTGTGTGGTGGAAACGTACTTGTTGCAAATATCTTAATGTGATCAAACTGGAAAGGAGTGCTTTACTTCACTGGGAGAATTTTTGATTCATCCCTCTTATATTGGAGGGTTTTCAGCATGAATAACCCGATTCAAGTCAGGTAAAATTAATTAAAGTCAGCTGTTCCCCAGACACAGAAGTGGACTTCTAGATGTGCTTTGGATCATTTTTCTTCTGCTTTGCCTAAGTGGGGTTGAGTGTAAGATCACAAACCTTGGTTGGACATTCTTCTTCAGAGACATGACCAGAATTTATGTCTCTGTTGGTCCCGAAGCAGCAAACCAACTTAGACCATCGGGCTACTACAAATATATTTGCCTGCATTTTCAATTTCTGAAATGTTGTGCTGGTTTTACGTCAGAGGCCTGCAGTGCTTTAGATGTGTTTAGTAATAAGTGAATTTACTAGGCTGACCATATTTTCTCCATTTGTGAATTGTGGTGACCAAAGACTTGGATGTGGCTCTCTGTCTAGACAGTCAGTAAATATTTTTCTGTTCTTTAAAAGAGCTTTAGCCTCATATTTAAAGATATTAGGTTACCTTATGTTGTCAGGCAAGTTTCATTGAGTCTACAGGTCACACAATATACAAGCCTATGTTAGGAGGTTAGAGTTTCATTTTTGTACAAAGGGTCCTGTTGATTTTAACTGTTTTCCCCCCTAATAAACTATAAAAGCAGTTAAAAACAGATTCATTTGCTTAGTTTATCTTTTCCAAAAATTAAGTACAAGAGAATAAAAAAGATACGGAAGGGTGGAAACATTCTTTTATGGCACTAAATATTAAATATTTTTTTGCAGAAATATCTTTCAGTTCCTTTTTTTATCTACACAAAACCGTTATCCGCCTTTACATGGCCTCAAAAATGCTACCACTGCAAAACTCTCAAGTGGGGTACAGTTTATCTGCAGCACTTTTCCCCTTCTTTAAGATCAGAGGAAACCATGCATGAGAATGAGAAAGATACTCAGAGCTCTTTGCATCCTATTGTCTGACGCACCATTGCTTTAATCTCAGCCAACAGTGACATCTGCTGAAAATCCTGCTTGGTGAGATAAGACTGGACACATTTCCTGCATCAGAAATGCATGCGTTATATCACAGAAGCGCACTTATTCTGTTACCGCTTTTGTGCTTTATGGAAGTTTGACTTCTGAATAGAAGCAACGTTCATGAAATTGATGTTATCCGAAGTTTCGGAAATTGCCAGAGGACAGTTTAATTCAGCAAATGTCCAAGCATTGTTGTTGCTCTGTGCACAACACTGGCACTCTCCAGGTTTGATGGTATCAGTGTTTACTGTTGCTTCTCAATGCAATTTGACCCAGGTCTATCTAGACATCCATTTGTGTCGAAATCCACTTTTAGAAACAAACAGCATTGTTGATTTAAAACCAGTGCTGCATAAGTTCTCCAGAACGCCAATTCAATTTTACACACACGAAAAACGAGAAATGGTTGTAACACTTCAATTTTTCCATAAGAAACGACTTGCACATCATGTTACTCTTACTTTGTATTGGTACAATTTCTGAGAATTTCAGTATGCCTACATCCTTGAATAGAAAGATCCACTGCCTTAGCTTGAGGAGATAATACAGAATTATATATATATAAAAAAAACAACTAAATCAGGAATCATCTATCCGAGCAAAAACTGTACAGCATACAAAACAGGCCAAATCTCTCCCACAAGCTAAAAACAAAAGCCTCCCACCCCAAAAAAGACTTGACAAATAAAGATGCAAAAATCCATAATTTAAAAAAAGCATGTAAAATTATATGTATAGAAATCTGACCATGCTATGAGGCCACAGCTGCTGCACCAACATACTCTGTACATCTGTCACCACCTTTATCAGCTGTGCAATACAACACTGCATGGGCGTAGGTTTGGGTAGGGACGGTAGGGACATGTCCCGACCAAT
>NW_015112795.1:284032-317049 GCF_001443285.1 Poecilia latipinna | reverse complement strand
GGGTCAAGAGTTCAAAGAAACTGTCAGACATGCCAAAAATGTTACCAAAGGTAGTTTCTTCCAATTTGTTAATTAAACCCAGTAGCTCACAAACAGAAATCAATGAGGCCCTTACTGGGACTGTGTAGAATTAGTGTAGGAAATTCAGCCAGTTATTCAGGTGTCTTAAAGACTGAAGTGGGTTGAAGTGAAGTGGGAATGACTGATCCCCACTTCAATCATTCACAAAGGATCATTTCCAGGTCAGGTTATTCAGCTGTTTAATTTTAGAGCTTTACTTCCAACCAACTAACATAATTTAATCAAACATGTAGCTGTATTGTTTTCTATTTTAAATCTGTCTGTGAATAAAAATATTTGAGATGTTTCGGTGGAAACCATGGTTATTGCGGTTGGGGGGCGGAGGGCAATATCAGCACAAACATTAACTAAAACTGCCTGACGGCGACGACGCTGAAATCAAGAGCCAGCTTCTCTGCGGGAGGAGTGAGTCAACACATGCGCTAATTACTAACTGGCTACAGCTGTAGCAGCAGCAGCTGCTGGCACTGCTGCACCTCATATGAAAAACATCCTTCCCGCTGACATGTTAATGCCGATAAGCAAATCCTTTTCAATTTTATTAAAATAGATTCAAATTTAAGTGTACTCCAAGATTAAAAATTACTTCTGAAGCACCGTTTTACAGCCGTACATTGCAGTGAATTATAAACCAACGCCAAATGCTAAAGAGCAACAGCAGCAGCTTGTGCTCCAAAAAAAACCAAAAAAAAGAAAACCTTGCTGCATCATAAATCATTTAAACATAGCTTAGGTTAGCTTTGAGGTTTGTTGTGATGCAGTTTTAAGCACCTTCCAGCCCAACAAACTCCTCCTTGCAGCTCTAATGCAATGGGAAAGTAACACATTCTAGTCTGCTGCCAGATGATAATTTTGGTTTAGCTATACCTCAAGTGTTGGTGCCGGCAAACAAAACACAACAAGGATCTTTAAAGAGTAAACAGAACAAAAAGATTAGCATTTTCTAATTGTAAATGACATTGCACAGTCTCTGGCTAAGATGATCCAGAGTTTTGCCTATTTTGTAGGTCTGTTGCCTTATTTGTTGTTTGTTGATGGGTTTGACAGAATCTACAGTTAACTTTTTACAGGCTAAAAAGGAAAAACTCAACACTGCAATTCTTTAGCAGTTGTCAGCTCCATTGAGATATAAGCCCTCCCAAGAAAGCTGTGGAAAATAAGCTGTTTCACACCATTTAATCTCAAATCCCTCTGCTTTCTTTCCCTCGTTCTGTTCTTCTGGCTGCCATCTCTTTGTCTCTGGCCTCCAGACATCTGAGCGGCTCTTCTGGATTTTGCTGACGCTGCACCTGGTCCCGCCTGGCCTCTTCTGAGCAGGATGGACACTCTGGAGTCAGAGCTGACCTGTCCAATCTGCCTGGAGCTCTTTGAAGACCCGCTGCTGCTCCCTTGTGCCCACAGCCTGTGCTTTGGCTGCGCCCATCGCATCCTCGTCTCCCACTGCGCCACCAACGAGTCCGTCCAGAGCATTGGCGCTTTTCAGTGCCCCACTTGTAGGTATGTTATTTCCCTGAGTCCGGAGCGTGGATTAGAAGGACTCAAGAGAAACGTGACCTTGCAGAACATTATCGATAGAGTTCAACGGGCCTCATCCTCGGCTGGCCTTCCTCTGCCGCTGGCCGGTCCCCACAGTGGGCCCAACTCTCCCATTGAGGAAGGGAGCAACCGGCTGGCTCTGGTTCCCGTCAGTGCCGCCATGTCCAGCCCAGAAACTCCGCCGGAACCAGTCCAATGCCAGTTCTGCGAGCAGGACCCACCCCAGGATGCCGTTAAGACGTGCGTGACGTGTGAAGTATCGTACTGCGAGGAGTGCCTCAGGGCAACTCACCCGAACAAGAAACCATTCACCGGTCACCGGCTCATTGAGCCAATGCCCGACTCTCATCTCAGAGGGCTCCAGTGCCTGGAGCATGAGGAGGAGAAGGTGAACATGTACTGTGTCACTGACGACCAGCTGATCTGCTCGCTGTGCAAACTGGTCGGGAGGCACAGGGATCACCAGGTGGCAGCCCTAAGCGACCGTTACGAAAAATTAAAGGTATGTGCCTGTTGGCGTATATAGTCTATTTAAAAAAAATCTTTCTGCTGTTTTCAATGTTTTACTCAGTCCAATTATAGATAAGTATAAAAACCCTCCGATGTCCTTTATCGTCTTACACATATAATGAATTTTAAACTTTAATTTCATTCTCCTCTGAAGTATGAAATTTCCTGATATCCTTACTCAGGTATCTAATTTGATCATCAAGAGAGATTTCATCATTTCATGCTGACTTATAATCTCTCCTGAATAATTAAGCAATTAGCATAATGACTGCGCCACACCAGGAAGCCAGGGGGGTATTCAGAGGCAGTGAATTAGGGGTATGTCTTTAGCAATGAGGCATGGCGACTTTGGCGAGGTTGCAGGTTAACAAGCACCGCTTGCCTGCTGGGTGTATTACCCTGTATTATCACTCTAGCTTTTTAGCAGATGCTAGAGTGCAACACTACAAGTCAGCTTTGAGTTTACTGAACACTTTAATTTCCATTTAAAGTCTTTTAAAGTATACAAAACACACCATTGCATTGGTACTGGTACTTTTAAGAGTTACAACTTAATTAAATCATACGAGCAGTCTCACATCCCCCACCCTAATCTCAGATTCTGACATGCTTTAGCTGTTCTTCTGCCATATTTTCCAGGGATATTTCATTAGTGTATCACTTTTTGCCAATCTGCCGAATACAAGACTCTTCACAAAATGGGGCAAAAAACGTATTAGATTAGTGGAATAGTTTCTCTTTTCCCCTGTGAGGCTGTTGGTGTGCGTCTGATAAGAGCCATGGAGGTTATTGTGGGAACACCCATCCTTTTTTCAGAGATAAAATTACCCCCGTCACAGGAAATTGACAGAGGAGGGTGCTGGAAATGGCTTTTAAAATCCTTAGCTCAGGGTCTTACGAGTAAAAACCTTCAGGATAAAAGATAGAAGCAGCTGTTTGTATGTGTCAGCCTTGGTACTAAATCACTGGTTTGGTGTTCCCATTTTGCTGTTTAAGTTGGAACAGCTTGGCGTTCTTAAGAGCAGTTTATTATAGTTATCCATTTATTAGGACTGATTTCCCTGATAGATGGTCACAGAATTACAAACTGGACTAGCTGTGAAGTCTGTTACTCTAGAAAGGGTGAAAAGTGTACTCCTTAGTAATTGCTGATGGTGGGTCCTCACACTCCATCCCAGTGGGTGTAGTTCAAGGTGCAAAAACAAGATTTTCAGGAGGTGCTAAATGCCAAGTTTGTGCACATCAGCTCCATTATTATTTCAGAAGGTGGTTTTAACTTGCCCATAGTTTATTTGATTATATTTCATGAATGTGGAAAATGTTGGAAAGTGTGAACGGAACACCAACACGTTACTGCTGTTTTTGTGAGGCTTCACTTTCTTATTTGTAAGATGTTAAGTTTGTGTTTTATGTACACACGCTTGACTGACATACTTTAAGCCTTTTCTCGTCGTACTTGTGCTGGTGTATCTGAAATGCGTTTTACTTTAGGCTGAGAGAATGAATGAACCCTGTATAATGCATGTTGCTTTTGAGCCAAACATTTTCTATAGTGTGTTTTAATAGGGATAAAAGGTGAAACATTTTCAGCTTCTGAGCAAGAACATTAAGTTGCTTCTGCTGTTAATGAATCCATAGAAACTGAATTGCTGACTACCAGGGGATGAAAGTTCAAATCTCAGTACACCATTTATGAGTGCCGGGACCTTTGACTAAGTCATAATATGATGGATCTTTTGGTTCTATCAAATTCTGTAAAGAGTATAAAAACTCCTATGCCAGCTGAAATGTTTTAAAATCTTCTCAAGGCTTGAAATACAGACATATATAAACATTAAGAAATGAAATAAGCAAGTGACATCTTTTTTCTAACTAGTTAACTCCTGTTATTTTGCCTCCTTGGATCTTTCCATCACAATAATTCTAGTCCACTGCCTCACTGCACTTTGGAAATTCATTTAACTAAGCAAAGATTAACTGTGTAGTACAACACAGACTCCCCCCCCCCCCCCCCCAAAGAAATCTAGCTCAGAGTGGTGGCAGATAAAAAGAGACAGATTACGCCACAGGATGATTGACAAGTGATCAAACTGAAGGGGGCTGGAAGGCAGTCCAGCTCCAACAAATAGACAAGCTGGCAACAAGGACATATAATAGGCTTAGATCCCTTTTCTTTATGTTTGTGTAGTGGCATATTGCACTGAAGTTCAGTGCACAGAGGATGGCTTATTGTTGCAATTCTTGTCCTCCTTTGAGAGATCAGCTTTTCCCCCTCTGTTACCAACAACAGGGTCATATTCCTGTTAGAGCAGACCCTTATGTCACTTCTGTGTGCCATCTGCGTATTAAGGTCATCCATTAAGCCCCCCGTGGCACTGCATCACACTTGCAAAGGGAAAAATAAATAAATAAAAAGAGGCACCATGTCCACCTCTGTGGACGGGTAAGAGCTTTTCTGACACCACAAACTGTTGATATTTAAAACGTGGCTAAAGAGGTACGGTCACTTTGTAAATTACAAAGCGGATTCTATAAATTCATACTTCGGTAATTTTCACTTTCAGCTTTGAAACCATAAAGAACATCTTAAAACTTTGAAAAAGAGGAAAAGTGACAACGATGCATCAGAACAGCTTAATCATGCCTGATTTGGCAATTATGTGAAACATGGCAGCAAACAAAACAGCCTGGGCTCTGGCATTTAAAACACAAAAAAAGAAAGAAAAACGGCTATGTAAAAAAATACAGAAGGGTGAATAGAAAGGAGGACAGAGAGGGGAATAAGTGAAGGGAGGAGCGTCGAGGGGCGGTACTGACGCGCTTGTCACCTGTTTGCCGCTTCGTTTGCCGGGAGCGCTGCTCTCATAGGGAAAGCTTTTTGAAGCCCTGATTTATCGCTTGGCTGGGTTTGCGCATGGCTTGGTGCTCAGTGGAGTGACTGTCCCAGTCACATCCACGGCTAGAACTAGGATCTGCTGTCTGAGGCTTCGGACGGGGCAGGATGAGGAGGCAGTGCAGGGATGAGGGGTACTACCCACGGTCAGAGGTACGCCACCTCCAAAACTTTACAAATGTAGAGATTGATCAGGTTATAGAACTGCACAATTTGCTCATCATCGTTTTATTTTAGAAGGTTCCTTCTTGTTTAGTTGATTTGATGCGTCGGCTTAAGCTTTGTTGCGTTTCTATCTTCTTGCATCTGTGTGACATTTCTATTTTTTTTTAGCATCTCTCACTCTCATTTCCAACAGCAAGCACTTGACTCCAACCTGAGCAACTTGATCAAGAGGAACAACGAGCTGGAGTCGCTTATGGGGAAGCTGATCCAGACTTGTCAACATGTCGAGGTGAGTCTCAGTGGCCCTGTGGGGGTCACCAATGACCTAATTTGTCTAGCAACGCAAGTGGTGGCATTCTGTGTGAAAGAAACTGCTGATTAGTTGTTTTTGTCCAAGAGTAAAAATGTCAAGATGACAAATTTAGAAACTAGACAATTTTCTAAAAATCATGCCACATCTTGCAACTGCAGTTGTCATTAAAGATTACGCTCAATATCCGATATATGGAATGTAAAGGACTCAAAAATAACTGATTACACTAATGCTTCATTTTATGAGCGACTTTGTAATTTAATAGTTATTTTAAGAAAAATCGTAAGCTGTAAGAAATTGTCACTTTCTGTATAAATAATGCAAATATCTATGTTTGTAGCTTGACATTCCTTTATTTCCCTGGTTTAAGTCTAAACTACAATTCACTGCACAGTGATTATCTGCATCTACCCAAATTCTGCAATAAATGTACAATAATAGCATTTACATTCTCATACCGTTTTTAGAAACAATGCTTAAGCAGATTTTCACATTTTTCAGTCATTTGGTTTGGTTTACCATATTTATTCCTGGGTTAGCAGACTTGTGTTCATGTTTGCATGCATGCAGTCTTCTTTGGAGGCAGTTCTGTGCCAAGCCTGCCCGTTCACATCACATTGCACCGCTAAGATGCTTTAAATAAAGCAATGCCACAGGGTTTTAGAAAATATGGAGGGCAGCTTCGCAGCCTGCCAAGACCTTTTGCAAAGTAGAGGAATGTAAAGGATTAGGCAGTTTAATATTTTCAGAAGATTAAATTAAAGTTGTGTGCTTGTTTTGCATGCATGTCAAGGTGCAGTTTATGCAAGATAAAGGGTATTTCAGTGAATAAAGGATAGAAGGAATTGGCGGTTCTGTGATAACAGAAGGACAACTTTGAGATAGCTGTAATGAAAATACAGCTACGATAATTAAAAATAATAAATAAAATTCATCTAATATGCATTAACCTCAAAATGAGAGAAAAATGACATAGGATAATGTTCAGTGATGGTGTGCAACATAAATACAGGAAGGAACATAAGTCAGACATATAAAAATACAAAAATAAATTGAAGTAGTTATGAAGATCAAGGAGACTCTGCTTATGTGCCACTAATGAGCTTTCTGAATATTTCACATCAGATTATTCCAAAACAGCTGCAAAGACACGTCTTGAAAAAAAGATTGCCAACTCGCATCCTGTTCCTCTGACTCACCAGCTCTGCTGCACCCATAATTTTGCATTCCTGCTGCACACTAGATGCCTTTTCAGCTGGCATCTTGTTTTAAGCTTTTCCACGTTACAACCAACACCAACCCACACTCCAAGCACGCTCAGGCACTTATCACATGTTGAAAAATGGGGACGCTGTCTAGGAGTTGCTCTGGGAGAGTGGATTGAATTCATTTAACACTGTTTGATAAATATGCATAGATTCACAATGGTCATTTTCGTTTTCTTCTTTTAAATACAGTGCAATAAAGGATTTAACACAAAATCCTTAAGTTTATTTAGTCACGATTCATCATAATTTCGTCAAAACTCACAGTTGAATAGATTTTTTTTTCCCCCCCACAAGAACATACGTTATTAACCCTCATACAGTATTTACTCTACATTAGTGAGGCTTAGTTACTAGACTGATGAAAACCCATCTGTGATTTAGCACCGAATCACAGATGGGTAAACGTCGAGAGATGCGCTAATCCTAATCTACACAGGCAGATGAAACGGATTTGACACAAATATGTGCATTTTAGCAAATGTAAAGATACTCAGTTTGAAGTCTTGCTTTACTGGTATGTTTTTGAAAAAACAACAGTAAATGTGCATTTTGTCATACAATGATGCATTAAAATAACACAAGGCCCTTCTAAAGTTTTGACACTGCTTTAAACTTTCTCAGATTTTCTCTTAATGATTACAAACTTTAGACTTTACTGGGATTAGCCCAACACAGATTAGCACGTACTGGTGAAAATCGATTCTTTTTAACCAATTTAAATCTGATCCTCAAATCTTTAATTAAAAATATAATCTAACCTATTGCCTTCATAAGTTACCTTACTAGAAAAGAGTCCACCTTTGTGTGTCATAATTTCAGTACAAAAGCAGCTGTTCTGTGAAGGCCTCAGGTTTATTAAAGAATGTAATAAAAGAAAAAAGAAAAAGAGAACCACAGAAGTGTCATCAATTGAGGGACTTCTGCTCTGCTTTGTCAGTATAGTTTTGAATTCTTCTTTGGGGTTTATTTCACATCTCACTTGATTCTTTTGGTTCTCTAATATTATGCTTAATGATTATTTATTCATTTATTCATTCATGTACTTATCTTCAGTTCTTTTCCCCGTTGTTCCTCTGTTGTGTTTACATAGTCTGTCATTTTGAGTCGTTCTCCCTCAGTGCCACAGTTCACAACTACAGCTCATGTAATTGATTAAACTCACTTGTTTTTTTCACGCTAACCACACCTCCCGGTATCCATGTTCCTCCAGTTTTTACTACTTGCTGGATTCAGTTCATCACATTTCCTTCCGTGGTTCGGTGCCATGTGGCCGAATGTTTGTGTTATTTTGGCACCTTGGTTTTCCAGCATGTATGTTTTTTGGACTCCGTCTAAGCTGCACTTTTCTCAGGATATTGCCTGCTTCCTGCCTGTGTTTGGGTCCTCATTTAGCACAGGTTAGGCTATAAAACAACTATTCCAAACTTTGTTCATCTGATCTTCTGAACACAGAAAGAGTATCTCACAAACCTAACCACGCAAACCTGTCAACATGGACTGAACTAACACAGGGAAAACATTAAAAATATCTGCTACGCGGTTAAATTCTTTGCCAAGCACTGCAGCAGCAGAATTAATTCAACAGTAAAGTAATGGTGGCTCTTTGTAGAAGATTTCTTCCACATGCTCCAGGCTAAGACAATTTAAGACGCTTTGTGTTTAAATAAAACGCTTAATGTTTCTTATAGCCGACAATCTGTCACACTGAATATATCCTCCAGGGAGCTTCGGCTTGCAGTAGATACTTTACATCTGTACTAGACATGATGAATTTGGTCACAACTGGAGCACTGGACATATTTTGGGCTGCAACATGGTCTCCTGAATATTAACGGATGTTGTCTTAATAGAATGTGGAAAGTCTAATTCTTCTCAAAGAAAGTTAGCAAGAGTTCAACCCTAAGTTACACCTAACCTTTAATAGTTGCAGTCTCTGGCTAATGCATTTATATACATGTATACACATGATTTTGAGAACCAAATCCAAGGTGCAAGCATTACACAAAGTGCAAAGCTTTACATTGGTGTCAAAGAAACCAATTAGCAAAGTTGTAGCAGCAGCTGCCGAGGCATCGGAGGGCAAAGGAACCGTGGCATTAGCTCAGCATGTTTCACGTCAACACAGATGTACTCCAGGTGGCAAATTGTTGCTTTTGGCAACACATCCCTGGGAAAAAATTACTTAAACGCAGAAAGGAAGGGACTTTGAGCATTCAGTCAAAGCCCTTTGCAAGCGTGTTTGGCTCAGTGTAGGAAATAAAAATGACTTCCCATGATGTAATTATTAAAACTTCTGTCAGCACACAGAGAGACTAAGTTTGAATGAATAACTGCGCTTTAATAATCACTTGGTAACTCTCGCAACAGACTTCCCTTTTATGGCTCCCTGCGCTAGCACTTGGTTGCAGCAAGAAAACTTTACAAGGTGCTTAAAGGACCACTAGGAAATTACTCCAATAGGAAACTGTGAGTTATGCCAAGACCAGCAACCTTCATAATTGGACGAACAGGTTTCACAGCCTGCTCAGTGTGTGAAGCTACCTGCGAAGGGAATCAAATGCTGGAGAGAAGTGAGCCAAATGCTTGTCATCTTTGGCAGAAACGACACCCAGTTGCTCTGAATGGCAATTATCTGAAATTGCAAAATACCTCCAACTAAATAAAATTATTTCTCATCTCCAATTTCTATCTGGATTCATAAAGAAGAGTACAGTTCCCCTTCTTAAAATATTCACTCCCCAATATTTGTCCCACAGGTCAAATGTTTATGTACAGAAAGGAATCCAAATCCCTGTTTCGGTCTGTCGACTTATAAAATACAACAAAATATCATCTGGACAACAAATAACTCCTCCTGTTGCATATGGCATTCTATGAAGTTGATCAAATTTCCTTACAGCTCATTTTTACATACTTTAAATGATCAATTACTAAAGAAGAAATTAAACACTGCTGCTACAAACCAAACTGAACTAGAACTTGAATGATACCAAGTTTTAGCTGGTAAATGGCAAAATCATGAATATTACAAGTAAAAGAGGATTTAAATATATTAATCTTAGTGTAATTAATTTTTATAATACAAATTAAGTGACAAAACTATTAATCTTTTCCCTTAATATTGCAATTGTTTGACATGCTCCCGTTTTCATCCAGTAGAAACACTGGAATTATTTATTGCTAAAACAGCTCAATCTTAGCACATGGTCCCTTGTAAGTGCTAGAACGGTGAAATCCACAAACACACACACACACATATTTGTGCTGTTAAGATTACACGGGTAGTTTAGTTTTATCACTCAAGGCAGAAGCAAAATATAAGAAAAGCCTAATTATTCACCAGGTTCTAGTCTTAATATAAGATGGATGAAGAAAATATTTTCTGGGTGCAACATATCACACCACAACACAAATGTACACACTCTGTAAACTTCCTATGTTCCCCCGTCCCGTCAATCTGATGTCATCTGAATTGATTTTCAGGTAAACGCATCACGCCAGGAGGGCAAGCTCATGGAGGAGTGCGACGTCCTGATTGACATCATCCAGCAGAGGCGGCAGATCATTGGCAGCAAGATTAAAGAGGGGAAGGTGAGGTGAAAAAGTAGAATGGTGTGACCTGAAATAGCACACAGTGCTTTTATTGTGTCCTCAAACTGTTAAAAATGTCAAAAGCAAAACCAAAAAAAAAAACATGAAAATCTTAAATTATTGAAAACCCCTTGTTAAGAAGTTGCATAAGAGTAATTAAACAAGCATAATTCATAAGCAACACTAACAAAAGCTGAAAAGAGAATGCAAAAAAAAAAAAAAAAAAAAAACCTGGAATACATGGAAGGTTTTGAAAGACCTATGGATTATCACCTTACAGTTTAACCAGAGCGTGATTGGGTTTAAGATCCTGTAATGATGGACAAGCACTCTACTGCACAATGTTCTGGTAGAGATAATAGTAGTAAATACTTACTTTTTCTTTCAAGGATCAGGCTGGTTTTGATAACTTTTGTTCCTCAAAAAAAGAAATCACCACTTGCAAATGGCTTTTTGTTTTTACTCAGGTTGTCTTTTGAAAGCATAAACATTTGCTGGATCACTTCAAATATTACAGTATGAAAAACCCCCAAAAGAAATGATGAAGGGGGCAAACTCTTTCACAGCGCTGTATGCTTACATGATCCTTTAACTGCCAGCAGATGGCAAACTACTCAGATGCCTGAGATTCAAACCCTTCTGAACAGACGGGAGGTGGCAGATTGGCCAACGAGACATCCCACAGCATATGGAGAAGATGTCTGCTTGCACTCTCAACCCAAATGATAATTTAAGCTCCATGTAATCAGACTTGAAGTACTTCAGAGTTTATTTTATTTTTCCCAACTATCTAACTTCAACCATCCAAACATTTAGCACTGAATGAGAAAGAATGTGCACAGACGCTTGGCATTTTTGTCATGAACTGGATCCAGAGGTCGTGGCTACGGTGTAATCTTTCCTGGGATACAGTTTCTGTTCTGTGTTTATTTTGGTACAAGCCAAACTGCTGATGAAATGCCATTTGACCTCAA
The DNA here is from genome assembly GCF_001443285.1 of Poecilia latipinna. Lineage (NCBI taxonomy): Eukaryota > Metazoa > Chordata > Actinopteri > Cyprinodontiformes > Poeciliidae > Poecilia > Poecilia latipinna. Next base: position 305,718 of record NW_015112795.1, on the reverse strand, counting down.
TCTAACCAGTGACCTAAATCTGCCTCTTAAAAAGCAAAGGGAATGAAACTGGATGGCAAACAAGAGAAGCTAAAATCTCAGAGTTGCATGCAACAAAAATCACCAACATGGCTGATTTAAAAAAATGGTAATAAAATTAAAATAAAGTTTGGGATTTCACCATGAAACGATCGTTTCATTACATTTCGCACCATTTTATTTGTATATTTTCCACATAAATTTTGCTCTTGTAATCCCCTAAAACCTTGGTTGATAAAACAATGTAAACTAGAGAAACCAAATTATTTGTATGGTCTTTCACTGACAAACTCACTCTTCTTGATTTTGATACAGTACAAAAAAAATGTTTTCATCTTGTCATAATGATAATTGTGTATAGAATTTTGAGAGCAGAGATTAAATTAATATAATTTGGAATACAATTTAAACTGTGGAAAAACAATCAGGCTGCAGGGTATGTTTGAATTTTGTTTTATGGATATCACATTTGAAAAAAACGAAGATTTGAAATACCTTGGTCTCATTGTTTACATGACACAATTTGGCAGTTAGCAGGTGATTGTACACTTTTAAGACTGTGTGTTTACAAAATAATTTACTGGTTCACAACTCGAGAGACAAGAAGGTTAAAACCAACCTACTCCAAGTCAGAGTAACTTTAGATAAAACAAGATTGATGTCCTTAAACCTGTAGGATTTTCTACCTGCTCTTATACTGCTATAAATGAGAAAACCTCAAGAAATACAGAATTTACCAGTCTTGACCTTTTGTGCAAATGTCAACATTCTTCTCCATGTAGCCCCATAAAGAGCTGCAGTCTTGCCATTTTCCATTCGTCTTAAAAGTTTTCTAATAATGATCCATTTCAATGATTTCAGGCTCAAAGGCTTCGGAAGCTGGCCCAGCAGATTTCCAACTGCAAGCAGTGCATCGAGAGATCCTCGGCTCTCATCACACAGGCCGATCAGACGCTGAAGGAAACTGATCACGCTCGCTTCCTGCAGACGGCCAAGAGCATCAATGAAAGGTCAGACTGCCTGGCGGAGATTTCAACTCGAGCCTCACCAGCTACAAAGTATCGAGTCCCAATCGAGCGTTTTTTGGACTGATTTCAACAAGTCGGGCTTGTGTGCTAAATTAATTTTCCTTCTGCTAAATCCAGGAACTCTTGGGAATCTGATTTTCATATCTGAAGTCTATTCACAACACTTGGCCTATGCTTTACATTGTGACCAATGAGTGAATATTAGCACAGATAAAACAGAAGGTGTACAATTCTTTTTCCATTTCTATTTATAATAATCTAGGGTTTCCATGGCAACAGCATCAACCCAGGTGCTGATTCCAGAGATCCACCTGACAGACACGTTTGACACTTTTGCTCTGGATTTCACCAGAGAGAAGAAGTTGCTGGAGAATCTGGATTACCTCACAGGTTAGAGACGTTTTGCATCAAGAATATATTTGCAGCCTAAAGGAAAATCTGATTTCTTTCTGAATTCATTAACACTTGTGAAACTTAAACTTTACAGAGAACTTAATGAAGTTTCTTTCAACTTTAAGTTAAATTTTCTTCATTTAATTTCTTTCAAGTCTGTCTTTAAGTATTGCTTTAGTAGTTAGACTTCAGCCAATTAACTCCTAAATTAATGTCAAACATTACCTTCCCCATCTTTCATTTGCTTGGACCTATCAAAATGTCACTGTTAATTGATCAGCACACAAGGGAAAGAAGAAGAAGAAAGAAAGAAAAAAAAGAGCGATGGGTTTGTTGTGGATTTGAAGCCCGGTGAAAATGGTTGGCTCATATTTATTCTCTGCGACGCATGAGGGCTTCGCTGGAGGGTATTTCATTCAGTGAATCAGCCTGAATCACTCCGCTATGTGCAGCCACTCATGACAGAATGCTTGGGAGTGGGGAGCAAGTGACAGGCACAAAAAGAGATAAGAAGTGGCTTTACAATCATTTCAAGCTGGGCCTTTGTATCTTTGTTTTTCTACATCGCTCTGTTCTCCTCCTGCAAGAAGCTCAATGGACTTAACACAAAAGGAGCCGTTTCCAACTAAATTCTCATAACATTTGTTTCCCCCACGAATCGATGCATCAGTGAAATAGAGCCAGGAGTTTCTGTGATTATACACTAAGTGACTAAGATTTTGTGTTTCTAATGAGGTTGTGGTATGCTCTGTTCCCGCTGTGTTAATGTGATTTGGAGATTTATTTCCATCGCCATTATTATTGAACCTGTAACTCTTGCATCTCAGAATGAGTTTCAAACCCCCCACCATAAAAGTCTTAAATTAGATTCTTGTGCACATAAGGAAAGTTTATTAGGCTGAATTTTATTGGAACTACTAAAAACTGGTGAATCACCAGCTTGGGACTTCTCTAATGCAATCTCTTGCATCGGGGGGCCAAAGATAATGTTTCCGCTTTTGGTTCTCTGCAGCTCCAAGCGCTCCATGCATAAGGGAAGAGTTGTGCACAGCTTCCTATGACACAATCAGTGTCCACTGGACGTCTGATGATGAATTCACAGTTGTGTCCTATGAGCTGCAGTACGCCATCTTCACCGGACAGTCCAACATCGCCAGTAAGTGCATTATGGATATTATGTCCATGTTATATGTTAATTCTAACTGTAGTGTCACTGTAAGCATTTTATCTCCATATTTCCAGAATTCATGTCCAATTATATAATGAAGGAAGAAAAATGTCTTTTTACTATGAGATTCTGAGGCCCTATTTACATGATGCCAGGGCAATAAATTGTCAACATTTTGGCCGCTTGTTTACACGGACAAAACTGCAAATGTTTGACAATGGCCTCCATAGGGATACTTTTTTTTTTTTTTAGAAATGCAAAATGAATCATGTGTAAACATAGATGGAAAATATTTGGAAACAATTTCAGTCACGTCATCTTGCGCTCGAGCACTCAGGCCTCGTTTTCACACGCACAACAGCGGATATCCAACTTCTGTCCGTCTGGGTGCAACTCTTCAGATTATCTGACGAGTTAAAGTAAAACCTGCTCATTGTGAAATGTGTCCATCAGAAATAGTCTGTACATGTACAGGTTAAGGATTACAAAATGACACTTCTGGATGAAGGAGGCCTCGTCCTACAGGCCTGGCATGCACACTACATCCATTTTCCAGGTATACTGCGTTTCCATCTGCACTGTTTAATTTTGTTTTTGTGTAAATACAATTGTTTTTACAATTGTCAACATTGTCAATTTGAAAGTAGGACTTCCAACAGATGTAAACATGCAAATTAACATAATTGGGGAAAAGTGGGAACAACTCTTACTGTGACGTAAGATGCTAAATGGAGGCAAAGTGCTCCCTACATGATCCTTCATATTTCCATCCACGATGGTTTTTAGTTGTAAAGATAGTGAGATTATAGCAGAAAGCTGCACTGAATCCTTAAAATGCATCAATTTTCCACCCTCCATCCAAATACACACAATGTAAGTAGCAGGGAGACATCAACATATATATTTAATAGACAATTAAGGATGCAGCAGAACAGCAATTCTTATAATGGTGACATTGACTCAGAAGAAGTACTTTCAGGCGTCTTCTGAAAGGACCTGAATTTCATATTGATAAAGGTTCCTTAAATTTAACACCTCGCATATATAAAGAAAGACTGTTTCCTTTAGAGAAACATTTTGCTTCGTGGAAATGAAAAGTCTTTTTGTTTTTTTTCCCTGTGCAAGAACAGATGAAACCAAAAGGATGGAGACATTTTTGTCAAGATAACAGCTAAGAGAAAAAAAAAAAAAAACTTAGTATCAGTCACTTAAGACAGAGAACATCTTATGGAACAATTACCTTGCAGTGTATACTTACATACACATCAGTCAAACACCCACAAGACCTTAGAAATCTTGAGAACGGCTGAGTGAGCAACAACTACATGGAGGGAAATGGGGTCAAGGCACCTGAAGACGAGCTCCCCTGCTGCCTTTCAATCAAACCGCCTCATCTCTGTCTTTCATCTGCTCCAGTTTTTAAGTCTTTTTAAAGATTCAAAGACTTCTCAGGAAAAGTTTTCCTTTCTTTGGCTCTTTATTTTCTTGTTTTATATGCCTGACGTTTATCTAATAAAGCACTCCCTTATAAGGTAGTCTCTCTTTCCATTACAACCCTCATTACTTTAAGGCTTAAAGAATATTAGGCAACATTTATGACACTAATGTGACACTTCATTTCCTTCTTGCCGTCGCATCCCTGTTTCTTTTTGTTCAATAAGATGTTATGTATACCGCACTCCCTCTTATCACATAGGCTGTTGACAGAGATGTTGCTTTCAAAGTCGGGGTCAAGTGGTAGATAATTCTCCCTGAAGCCACCAAGCAGGAAGTTGAAGTCTTGTAAATATAAACTATTTGCTTCTTTATTACCGTTTGAGAATTTTTAGACTGATGTGTTTACCCACATTTAAAGGTAGCTGTGATCTGCAGTCAAACAAATCAGGTTTTATTTTAAGGAGGTCATCGCCTCGATTTGCATGCAAATATGCCAAAATATAAATTGTTTTGCATTACATTCTAGTTTATTCTAGCTTATGATATCCTCTCAATCGAATGAATATGATGATTTATTAGTCAACTAAGACGAGATTGTAGTCGATCTATATTTTTTCAAACCAACTCGAGACAAAAATAAATGGTCTTTAACTTTGCTGTTGTCTTCAACTGTTCATATGTTCAGTAAAGATAAAAAAGCAACTAAATTTGTTAATTTTAGCTTGAACTTGTCAAAACAGCTAGCTTAACTTTAGCTTTTTATTTGTAATGATTGGAAAATAGTGTCCGTCTTGCAAGGTGCAGTTGCACTCGGATTAGTCGAACATTTTACCTCAAGTCAGAAAATATCTTATTACCAGGCTTGTCAAACAGTGAAACATCTTTACACCAATGTAAACAGTGTAAAGATGTTTCACTGTTGACTATTTTGACTTCCGAGTGTCTAGCAACCATGGCGACCTCTCAGGAAAAGAAGAAAAATGGCATGAGGAGTATATGCACACTCACAAAAACACTTTGGCCTTGGAGGCACTGTGGAAAGCAGAGGTACCATTAAATAAACCCACACTGAAAACACTCGCAGCAGAAAGTATTGTGCTGGTATGAAGCCAACGAGGTGTGAATTGTTTCCTCTTGTGCCTTTTCTTACCCTCTTACCTGCTCCCACAGCCAAGGGCTTGCACATCCTTTTCAATTTGGCACACTATGCTGTCACATAGCAGTACATTGATCTTCTGTTGGCTTTTCTTAAAAAAGGAAATTGTTTTGTGGACTAAAAGTATGCCTTCAGTAGTAAGTTTTAGGAAAGTTTCTTGTTACTTTATAACTGCTTTCCCTCTTCCACCTAGGTCTATGTAACTCATTAGAAAGTTGGATGATTGTTCCAAACATCAAGCAAAACCACTACACAGTGCATGGTTTGCAGAGCGGCACCAAGTACATTTTTGTTGTCAAGGCCATTAATCAAGCAGGAAGCAGAAGCAGTGAGCCGGGGACTCTGAAAACCAACAGTAAGAAATCAAACATTTTCCTCTGTATGCAACAATAAAGTTCAATTCTTAAAAGAGTCAAAATATCTTAAATATAATATCCAGGCCAGCCATTCAAACTGGATCCGAAATCTGCTCACAAGAAGCTCAAGGTTTCCCATGACAACCTCACAGTTGAGCGGGACGAAACCACGTCCAAGAAAGGCCACAGTCAGGATCGGTTCTCCAGCCAGAGCAGCTACGGCGTGGTGGGAAACGTCTACATCGACAGTGGGCGTCACTATTGGGAGGCTCTGATTGGAGGGAGTACATGGTAAGAAACATTTCTACATTTACCTAAGTAAATGTTCTTTGTTTGAATCTTAGATTGTTTTTTTTTTTCTTTTTCTTTCTGCTAAACAGGTACGCTATTGGCATTGCCTACAAGTCCGCCCCCAAGCACGAGTGGATTGGAAAGAACTCGGCTTCTTGGGTGCTCTGCCGCTGCAACAACTCCTGGGTGGTTCGTCACAACAGCAAGGAGCTGGCCATCGAACCCTCACCCCAACTGCGGCGGGTCGGGGTACTGCTGGATTACGATGCCGGATATGTGGCTTTTTACGACGCCGTCAGCTCCCAGCACCTACACACCTTTCACGTCTCCTTCATCCAGCCTGTGTGTCCCGTGTTTAATGTATGGAATAAGTGTCTGACGATACTCACTGGTCTCCCTATCCCAGACCATCTAGAGGGACTAGAACCCGGTAACTAAATGGTACAAAAACACAGTGAAAACTCACAAAAAGTCACTACCTTCTAGCTGCACTGGGCAACACTTATTCAAACTATGCTTTCTGGGTAGAGAGCCAAAGAGTGAGTCATCCTCTTCTGCTACAGTTAGCCACATTAAATTCTGGTCATGGACGATTATGCATCCAGTGGTAGGGACGAGACAGGAAAATATAAACAGTGTCTTTTCTGACCTCAACCATAAAACATGCTTAAAAAAAAAAAACGAACAAGTAAGCATGTCTGTGTTTGAGCTATTTTTCATATAATTTCAAGCTTATCTAGATCGTCAACAGAATGGTTGTTTCCTGGTATGCCACTAAAACGAGTCAGCATATGTTCACAGTTACCCAGTGCAGCAGCAGTGCCTCGAAAAAGTACATACACTCCTTCATTTTTTTAAATAATGACACAGATATAGCGATTTTTTTTAAAGATCAACTTAAATTAAACACTATTCACCATTTACTAGTTAGGTGACTTCTGAAAGCAATTGGTTGTACAACTGCATGCCACACTTTTTAGATTCATATTTTCTTAAATATTTTTAAAATTCTGCATCTTCTTTATTTGCACGGTGCAGTCTTGTGCTACGTTGTGTTGGTCCATCATTTAAAATTCTAAAAGCACTAGAAATTGGGGATGTAAACATGAAAAGCTTAAAGGGATGTAGAAACTTTAGCAAGGCACTGCATAGAGGCGTTAGTTTCAAGCTTTCCTAGAATATGTTTCAATATGCTACGATTATTAGGACGCTTGTTTTCCTGAATTCTTACAACTCTGCAAAAAGCAGAGGATGGATTTCATATTCTTTGTGTTTTGACAGAGATATTTGAACTATTGCAAAAAGGAAAAAAAAGCCACAACTTAATTTTTTGTTGGTTTTTTTTGTTGCCGTTTATTATTTTTATAGCTCATCTCAATAAAAATAGCACTTTGAAATTTCCATAAAGTACGCAAAACGTATACAAGTATATTTACTTTTTAATCCGTCTTGGTTGCTGTGAAATCCAGAACATGTATATTTTGTACATTTGTTGTACCCCACGAAGCCAGTTTTATTTTTTCTCAGTTCATTTAGCAAGGAACCAAAGTAGCCATGGATGTTCAGATGAATTTTATTCTATGATAAAGTTTGAGATATTTTTTAAAAAGTGAGAAGCGATGAATGGAAAATATTGATTGCTGGATTCCCAATATAGACTTTTTTTGCACATTGTTTACACTTTATTCATGGTTTGTAGCCTAAAAATGCTCATCTTTTTGTGCAATTTATATGCATTCATACTGGTGAGATGTGTTCTGTCTGACCTAATGTGTTTTGTGATCCTGAGTTTATGTGATGTATAATAGGTAAAAGTTGTCAAACAGTTGTATTATCAAGATATTATTAAATACAGAGGTAAAAATGCACAATGCAGTATCGATTTCTGGTAACTGAAACAAATGTGACATTTTCCACATGAATTTTCCCCTTAATAGTAATGCTAAAAAGTTCACTCTGCAATGCAAATGTAAAAAAAAAAAATCTGCATTTCTCAGTTAGATCAGGTTTTGTACACAACACAATTTACCATTAACCATATGAAGAACAACTGAGGTTTTTGGGACATCTCTTTGGTAATCCATTGGATTAGATGATGCTTCCCATCATCTAATCCAAGCATAGTGCTTCGTTTAATGTGTCCTTTTGAACTTTTTAAAAATGGTGATTTATGTTCAGTCTCTGTGAACACTTGTGAAAATCAGGTGCAACACTGTTTTCTGGGATAATGGACAACGGGAAATAAACTTTTTTCGTTTTCACTTCAGGTTTGTGATTTCATATGTGCATCAAGCAGTTTGAAAACCCTTGATCTAGAACTATGCTGGAGGTTAGGCTTTGTCCATCAAGTCATCTACCAATTTTTTTTCCATCCGTCAACGTGATTGTCAAAATGACGATAAAATACCTAATTTAAATTTTACAATTTTTGATCCAAATAAAACAGCGGCACTGATTAGCATCATGTCCTCATTTATACACCCAACATTTTGTCTGAGTAATCTAGTCTGCACTTTGGTTGACATCGAAATACAGAGTTCACCCTAGTTTGGGAATTTCCTGCACAAGAGGAAGTCGTCAAGTCTATCGTGAACTTCCTGCATCCAATCAAGGTCTCTTCCTGGTTTTCAAGGAGTGATTGTTTTCAGACGGCAGGGGTTCATCCCTAAACAGATGTGCTGTTAACTACAGCTTTGCTTGTCATTCACACAGCTCAGTGTGTTCTCTCAGTAAGGATTGTCTGACAATATTTGGTAAACCTTAGTTGATGCTTCTTGAAACACTCATTAAACTATTACTTTTAGACAGGGGTTTGTGTAAGATTTTATAGTTTTAAATTGACTTAAGCAAAAAGACAACTAGCAATTTAAGTGCGTTTTGCACAAAATATACAGATACACAGAAATACACATCCTCTGTGATGAATGATGCTCATTTAATCTCAAAGCCTGGATTGTGTGCGTTTTTGTGACTTGAAATATTTCCAAACATTCAAATAATTTTTTTTACAAGCTCATGGAAGCAAGGAAACAGTAAAAAGAATGTTATAAACGTGACACCTGTAAATGCTCTTGGCATGTAAACTATGTCCTCAGAGTATAATCATCTCAAAATTAGCTTAGAATGCAGCTGTGTGTAATCAGAACTGTCAGGTGTAAAAGTTCTGTTGAAATTACTTGGAGACTTGTAGAGAATTTAGTTAGCAGGTGATTGGATGAAGCTTCTTTTAAACAAAGCATTTCTTAAAGCCAGTGAGTGACCAGGTGTTACCAGTGTTGACCGCTGCTGCGTGAGGCACCTGCCAGTACTCTATGCCAACTGGTACCAATTTCTGTGTATTGGCCCCCAAAGAAAAGCTTGGACCTTGCAAGATGGATTTCCCTGTGACACTGATCTTAAAGATTCAATGAATCCAGCTGCTTTGGAAGGTAACCCTGTGCCAGACAGGACACAGGATAATTATTCATTGCTGTTAATAAGTTTCACCTTTGACTTTTGATGCATATTATAATACTTCATCTCTAAATTCCAACTTTTTCTTCCAGCTCAACATTATTTTGCTTCTGACCTGCCTGTATCCTCATACAATATCTCTGTGTGACATTTCAAAACAATCGATATACTAACATAATGCATCTTGGGATTTCGCTGCTCAGCTGAATCATCCCACAGAGGTTGAAGACCTACCGTTTTATTAACCTTTTTTTTATTGAGGAGGATTTGCTGAGCTCGTGTTGTTCCTCTGCACAACCTTGGCTCTTGTGTACATCCACATGACAACCAGTGTAAGCGTCCAGCTACTCAAGCAGCCGGAGCTCCCTAAGGGCACTTTCAGTGTGGTTTAACAAGACACAGATAAAGTGACTCAGTTTCTCCTCATGGGAATTTAAACAGTTGACCGTCCTTCAAAAGGACCGCTTCACCCTCCTTTAGGCAAACACTGTCCCACTTTTGTGCAAAAATTAAACCAGAGCTGGTTTAGTGCGTCGCCGTTTTGTGCCTGTTCAGACGCGGCTGCGCTCATCCAGGCAATCTGGAGCCTGTGAAGTCCCTCAAGATTTTTTTTTTTAATAGGAATTATTTTCTTTCGCAAAAAATAAGGAGATGATCAGAGTTAATAGGAAGCTGTGCTAAATACAGGACAATCCTGGGAGAACATTTATTAAAAGCAGCGGATAAATTAAGACTGGAAGGAAGGTTAGCCCTTCAGCTGGAGAAAAACCCTAAATGCTAGCCACACTTTTCAGTTAGTCATTTGACGAATCGTTGAAAAGCTTGCACAGCTATTCCCGGTTACTTTTCCCCTATTTTGTGTTCACATAAAATCTCAATAACACAGTTAAGATTATGGCTGTAATGCTTAAAAGCTTAATAGTTCTGAATACTTTTTCAAGGTCCTCCAGGTTGCATTTCAAGCTAATGAAAACGATGATTTAAAATAAGTGGAAAAAAATTGTCAGTGTTTGAAAAGAAATTACAAGAAAAATAGTAAAAATTAGCACACCGTTTATTAAATCTTCTTCTAAAGATCCATCTATGGGGAAACTACAATATATAAAACTTCTACACAACCTAATTAAGGGATTTTTTAAATTACAAAACCAAGTTATTAAAACCATTAAAACTTCATCGTCATCCTCATTTCCTGCTGGGCAGTTTTGAAGAAAACAGAAGTCCTTCCTCTGAGAGTCCAGCAGATGTCACTATTAGGATTCAGGAAAATATGGACATGTTTCTGAATAATTCACAATAATCCCCATCAGAATGTTTTGATTCTTTTCACCATGGCCAGAATATAATAGGAGGCAGGTTTTGGAAATTAAAACCTACCTCCTAGGTTTTAATTTCTAGGATTAAGAACTAAAATGGATCATCTCAATCATCTTCTATATCTTTTGATATGCTCCGATTTGATCTTCATTGTTTGAAAATAAGATACATCTTTGGAAACATTTCTTCTCCAGCACTCCTTTTAAGTAATGATTTCCCAAATTTCTTGCTTTTCATTATCACAAAATTCATCTTGGCATTTCCCAAGACAAGGCAAGAACATGAGCCACACTCAGTGTATCCGGCAGGTTTTGAAAACACAATCCATATGCAATTAGGAATTTGTCCATCAATTTCTTTATTCCTAAAGGGATCCCAGTTGCTTGGCTTGATCAGTTTAGATTAACCATTTTAGATCTAGCTGGAGGCTTTGAGCAAAACACGGTGAACTTACAGCAGATGGCCATATCAAGCAGAGGAAAGTTTAAAGTCCAGCTGAAGGATTATTTCCAAGTTTTTGGAAATTTCTGACACGAGGAAGGGAAAAAACAAAGCTTAGGTTGGATAAAAACAAGTCGCATTGAAATAATCCATTATCTCTAAAGGTCAAGGTGTCTATTGGTCAGCTACTTCTGAACCTTTTTCTTTTCTTTGATTTCAAGTACATTTTCCTGCCACCTTCTATTGCCCTGTAGTCCAGTTCTGATGCTCATGAGCACAATGTCGGAGCATTCATCTGTGGACAATAGGTCGACATGGACACCATGACTGGCCTGCAGCCCCAAATACAACCCACTGTGATCCACTGTGTGTTATGTCTCATTTCTCTCAGGACCAGCATCAGTGAACCTTGGTGGCCCGTGGCCCTGTCGCAGATTTATCTCTGTTCCTTACTTGAACTGCTTTTGATGGATACTGACAATTGCTGACCAGGGACACTCAAAGGTAGCAACAGTTCTGCAGATGTTCTGACCCAGAAGTCTAGTCGTTGCCATTTGTCAGACTCTCTTAAATCCATTAGCGAGCCAATTTCTCCTGCTTCTAACACATCAACTTTTGGAACAAAATGTTCAGTGGCTGCACAACACATCCCACTGAAGACAGAGTCTCGCAGGGTTATATTCACTTCACCCTTGGTTAAAATGTAATGTCTGATCTGCATATTTTACTGCTAGCATTGCTGTAGCAATCAGGTTTTTACAATCTGATGTTGACTCCTAGATTTCTGACAGTTTCCAAGCCAAAGATAAAGAATGATTTATGCCTTTTGCCTTTAATGATGCTGGATGAGTTTGGTAGGTTTCAGTCGACACGACTCAGATTTTTTTCTATTATGCTGTTCTGCTTTTTGCTTTTGTCACATCCAGAATAATCCAGCTAATTTAATAAACCCGAGTGAAGGAAAATATTTTTTTTTTAAACAAATTTATTCTGTGAAAAATATAATTAACTTCAACATATAAAGCACTACTGGGTCAGTGCTTTGGGTTTTTGGTGAGAATTTCTCTCTTCTCAAAACTCCAGTCGGTGATGGCAGATGAATGCTCACACTTTTCTGCTGGAGGTTTGTTCCTGCTCTACAGGGTTTAACACTTCTATCGCTCACTTGATATGCAAGGATAAGCCAGGATATATATATAAAAGAATGATGACTTTACTCCGGCAAACGTATATTAAAACTCACCTACAAGCTTTGAAAGGACAGCAGACAAGAGGGCATTAATGAACATGACGCCCAGCTCAGCAGAGTCCACTTGCCAGCTGCTACTTTTCAATTGAAACTAATCTTTCTAGCCAAATCTTGTGTTGACTCGTGCTTTTTTTTTTTGTGAAATAGTTTCCATCACTTCTGTACTAATGTGTTTAATCAAAAAGCTGCTGTGTGCTTCAATCTTGAACTCTTATCGTTGTCTGCCAAGGTGCCAATTGCCTTAGGGATGCACAAATGGAATCCATTGACCTGGCAAAGCCAGGGGTAAAATTCCAGTTAAAATGACCAATTTGCAAGATATTAATTATGCAACTTGAAAGTAAATTTTTTGACTGATAAAAGCCATTCTAACTATTCAAGACTAAAACAAATTTGCATTTAATTCGCTTCCATTTTTTATTCTGTTTTCCAGCTACCCTGTGGCCACAAGCAATCCCTCTTCTGAATTTCTCCTTTCTTGATCTTTAATTTTTAAACTTTCCTTTCCTCCCAATCACTCACTTCATCCCTTTTCAATAGCCTTGCAGTTTCATCCAGACAGTCAAGGAACCAATTAGTCTGCAGTTCTCAATCATAACATCAGCCAGGATGCAGCAAAGTTGGACAGACAGGCCTTTAGCGCCTTGCTAATTAAGAGACAATTCATTGCACTGCAAATGGGAAAGGGCTTTTGTGCTCTCAGCTAATTGGAAGAGAATGTAAAAGAGAGAGAGAAGAGAGCAAGAGCAACCAAGCAACAAGAAAAGATAAAGGTATGAAATAAAGGTATACTGGCTGGGTGTTATGGAGGTGTTAGAGTCTTGACTGAGGAAAATTGTCATTTCCTTCTAGAAGTGAGTTGTTTCACAAAGTATCAGGCAGTTAGACTGAAAACAGTCTGAGGACAAGGATGTGTTATTTTGTCCTTTATCCCGGACAAGATTGGTGACAATTGTCCATGTTTTGATCACAATTTTTTGTCTGATGTTTTCCGTTTCTGTTCATCTATAAAAACCATGCAAAGTAAAAAATAGGAGCAAAAAGCAAATAGTGGGACAAGCAGATTGTATAGATATCCAACCCCTGGAACATGACCTCCAGCATATCTAGTGGTGGATCTCTAAGGTGTTGGCAAGTCAGTTGTAAGAGCTGCCCCACTCAGCAAGTACAAAGTCTGCCACACTCTGACATCAAGTGGCATGGCCCGGTGATGTATGCCTTGAACATCTTCCTTGGCAGGATTCAGAAGTCATTCTTGGACTTCTGGAATCCAACAGAGTTATTTGTTGTTGTAGCACTAGTGGCTCCCTTCTCTCACCATCATTCTCACTGAGTGTTAGCAATATTTTAAGTAAGCAAGTAAATAAGTAAATAACATCTGAGGGCTTTTTACGCATCTCTACCTGGGATGCCAATTATTTATCTAAGACACTGTGTGAACTATTTTTTTAAGCGTGTTTCTTATTGAAATAAACATTCATTCTACCACATTGCTATTCCTCTTTCATTGTCGGTTGTTTTTCTAAAGGTGCTGCGAAGACCCCCTTAAGACTGAGAATAATTTCCATGGGAGAGATTCCAAGAAAAAAAAAGTCGACTGCCAAAATGTAAGAAGAGAGAAAAGGCGAGTGGTTTTGTGCGAGCAAGACAAACAGCAAAGAGACAACGTGTGATATTCAAAGTGTTTGTTTTTGAAGGAGAGAGTTGGGAAGGGAGAAAAGGTGAGAGAAACAGGCCCATTTGTATATGAATGTGGAAATGTTTGCAAGGTTGTGGTTGTGTGGGTGTGTGCATGCTTATGCCATTGTTTGCTCTTGCCCGAGTGCGTTCGTGGACAGGGGAGCGGATATGACAGGCCTGTCTGATGTCTCCACAGAATAATTGCTTATGGATTACCTGAGGCGAGTCCCACTGCAGACACTTAGAAATGACACACCCAGGTGACTCCTTGAATCGTGTTAATATCCGGTCTGGGCGAGAGTTTGATTTTGTTTTTCTTTTTTTTTCTTTGTTTTTGCCCCATGTGTGTCTGCATCCTCCCGCACATGCCGGTTATCTTTGTGTGAGGGCGTTCGCAGATCCATGGGGATATGTCGTCTCTCTCATCTTCCTGACTCACACAGAAGTAATTCCACTATGTCAGAGCTGTTTATTATACAAACACATAGACCGTGTGTATAAACATCACCAGCAAATACATATGCCCTTCAGATCCATCATCTGTGCCTCGGCTCGGTTCCATTTGGTAACAGCTGACAAGCTTAAAACAGGAACAATTTGGGGCAAATTCCAGGGACACTTGGATCCCAGGTACACTGCTTGAGATTATTTCTCTCCGTTTCTGAAAAACAATACCTATGGATGCCAATAAATCATGCACTACATATGGCATCAGCAAATTTAAATGCTATTTAAAAACATATAGCAGAAAACAGTGATTTTCTGCAACAACCCAAGTCACAACAACAGAAAAATGGATCAAGAGAGATGCTCGGGCGGACTATGTAAAAATAAATACATATAATCTGAGTCACTCCTCATTCACCTAAATTTCCCTGCAGGGAAACCCTGGACTTGAGACTTACATAACCTACAAAAATGCAACTAAAAATTCAATTGTCACATAAAAGCCAAAGCACTTAGGAAGTAATCATTACTCAAGAGAGAAAACCGTTTTAAAATTTCTTCCTAAAGCTGACTCAAACAAATGGAGAAAATGGTAGAAAAAAAACTCATCCTTCTACTGTTTTGTAATTTAGTCTTTTTTCCAACATCAAATATATCTATTTACCACTGCATTTCATTTTCTACCACAGAGAAAATGAAAGATACAGCTGGAAGTCTCTCATTTGATTGATCTCTTTAGACCTAAGGAGCGTGTTTATGGCTCTGGGATTTGATAGAGTCTCAGTTTTCCAGGACACTGTTAGTAATAAAAGGTACAGGTACCGTTCAATTACATCCCTCCATAGGCTCAGCATGTATCTAACCAGGGTGGGCCTGAAGTAGAAGAAAGGTGACGGGGATAAGTGGAAAACACGGTGGTTACTGTGTTTTGAGAAGCTTTTTTGTGGATGGACAGCTTTTTTTTTAGCCTTTTCTTGATCTTATAGTAAGGAAGATCAAAAACAATTTGGTGTTCACCCATCATTGGTTATTCAGATGAGTATTGAAAGTGTATTGATCACTATCATTTTGATTGTTTTGCAAACAGAGGCTGAGCCATTGACACGTCATGTGGCAAAGTAAAAATTAAGCAATTCGGTATGGAGATTTACCGGGATAGAGTTACTTTTAATATAAGAATAAATACATAAACATATGTAACTGTATAGTAGAAAAGCTAGAGCTGAAATAGCAATTATGGAAAAGTTTGGCGAGTTAATAAAATTGTGCTTAAAGAAAAACTTGAATGTTACATATGACCAACATCGGACTAAAGATTGTAGGTCCATCAAAAAGCATGATCAGATACTGTACAGTACAACTACTCAATATTTAATTATGGCTTCTTCAGCATGAGGTTCTGCCTCAAACAGTGTGCCGTGCAGTGAATCAGTTTGTGGCTCTACTGAGGTGTTCAGGAATCCCAGGTTTCTTTAACGGCAGTCTGCTCTGGCATCTGTGATTTTCATTTAATCAATTCCCCGCAGAGATCTAAAACTCCAGTCGGAGTGCAGATGCCCTGCAAATTTAGATGCATTCCTGATCTAACACACCTAAATCAAATGGCTTGATTGTTTCTTCAGCATGCAATTATGTTCTACTACAAGCCCCGCTATTGATATATTTGACTCGGGGGTGCTGAATCAAACCCACATCTAAAAGTTACAGAAATCCAGCCCTACTGGAGTGGAGTGTTTGAGCTCTGCCATGGATTATTTGTAGGGTTTGTGTCAGGAGGAGGACGACAGTCAAACTTAGCAATACCATGGTCATAAACCATGGACTTGCTACTTTTGACAGTGTGGCCAGTAGCCAATTCCTGCTGGAAAATTAAATGAATCCCCAAAAGTTTTTCAACATGAAGAACTCTAAAATTTTCTGTTATCTCGCTGCATTGATATCATACTCTACACACACAGTGGACAAACACCGGCTCCCTGAAGCTCCGACTCCACTTGTAGTCCATACCTTTATCATGGCCTTTGCTAAATCTTTCAAGACTGCAGTTATGCTTGGTTGATTTTGCACCTTTCCCATCAACATTCTTCTGAACTTTCAATTAATAAGCATGCATACATCACTTTGGACACACTCCATCTTCAGCTATCAACTTTTGTAGTTCACCATGTCCACTGGACTCCAGTCAATTCAGTAGTTATTACATAAAACTATTTTTTTTTTTTTTAGTTTTATGTAATAAAACTAAAAATATTCAGCAGTTTCCTCATGCTGATTTGTTTTTTATTTTAGATTTTAACAATATCAAACTAATTCCTAAATTGTAATAACCTAACAATAAATAGTAATGAGTGCTTGTTCATTAGTGTATATGAGTCCCATTGCTCTAACCAAATTATGTTTAGTTTTTCTTCAAGTAATTTATTTTAGATCAAAAGTGGCATTGTGACAAATAAGAGCCTCGAATATTTCAAACAAAATAGCAAAGAAACAAAAATAGTACAAAGTATCAGTTATGAAAAAAGTAGATTACATGTGCAATCATTATTGTAATACAGTCTAATCAGGGTAGGCTAATTTCTGAGATACCCTTATATAAAGTAAATGTTAAATTATTAAATGATTAATTGAAATACCATTTGTGAGACCGCATCCACTATATGTAAACATAATGGAGGATTACGCTGTTGGTCAGGATTTTGCATGCAGTTTCTGTATTCAACCAGTAGAGAGCGATGTAGACACTGGAATAAAACTTCAGTAATTCCCCTCCTCTCTTGAAAACTTTAATGGAGCTGAAGCTGCATGTGTGTGCAGGCACAGCAATGTATACGAGTATCTGTTGCAATACGGAGCTGCAGCCCTCTCCAGCATGCTGAGAGCTGGAAAGCCTCAGCCTGACATTCACAAACAATGGCCACATAACACAATATGAACAAGATGCCTGGGATTCATTTTCCCCATGTGCAACAGTTTGTAGAGCTCCTTTTTGTTTCCCCCTCCGTTCCTCCTCACACACTTCTTTCCATCTCCAACACAAGTCATTGCCCAAGGTGTGGATTTATGCAAATGCGCGGATCCTTTTTACCAGCCAGCATTTTAACCAGATCATTCCGCATTAAAAGCACCTTTATATCTCAGTCCCATATCAGACGTGTTGACGTAAGAGAGAGCAGTTTGGGTTTTTTGGAACGCTCCGCCAATAACCTGGGGTAGATTTGAGGCTCAGTGCATTTTGGGCTGCAGCATAAACATCCTAAGGGTACCGTTTAAGTCAAAACATCCATTTGGCTTAGTAATTTTATGGGTCAACTGTGCACCAGGGGCAGGGAATAAATACTCCGATAACACCCTGAATAGTAATGCACGCACAAAAAGTAAATCTAAGTCCTCGTGTGTTTCTCTGCCTATTAATGACACGTCCAAAAATTTTCTGAAATTCTGACAAGCAGGATTAGAGGAAGAGCTTCAGCAGGGTGAGTCACAGTGTGTTGCGAGTTAAAAAGAGCATGGTGGACGGTTATTTGTAGTGATGGTATAATTCTGAGGAGGAATTGCGGCTCAAAGAGAGATGGACATGGGTGGACTCGAGGTCTTCCATTTCTCATTTCCTCGAAGCCGTGAGGAAATCAACGCTGACAGCTCAATAGTTGACTGGTAGGTTTGAATAATTGCCAGAAGCTATGATTGGATTTGCTGGGTCACTGAATGCACACACACATACACACACTGATTGGGCCTTTTAATGTAGAATTAAGGTCAATCCCAATGTGGTTGCAATGTTACAACCTCAAACTTTTAACAGTTTAAAGTCTTTTGCTTCCTCCAACAGGCGTCTCTGCCCATGCTGAAAAAAAAAAAAAACAAAAAAAAAAAAAAACATGCCCACATCATGATGTTGCCACCACTTTGCTCCACCATGGTGTGGATCTGTCTTTAAAGAAGGCAAGTGAACTTCTTACATTATTCATCAATATTATGGGAAAAAAGTTGTTTTAATAAAAATTTTGGTTTATTGTGACAGGTATAGTATTGAGAATGTTTTGTTATGTTCTCACAGCTCATGCTACTTTCGCTCCTGCTACCAGATTGTGAACCAATCCTCCATTTCAGAAAGGGAGCAAGAAATGTTTGTCCAACTATATATTTGCTAAAATTTCTGTGGGGAAAAAAAGGACGTTTTGCAATTTGCATAAACTCCGATTTATGATTTATGATCTCTGCAGGGACTGTAAGGCAGCTAATTTGGGATTGGTAACCTGGCTTCAGATGCAGAGGTAATAGGCTCACAGTATCTGATCTAGGACCAACTTTACTATTTTTAATAGTTCAACAAAACTAAATTGAGGATTTCTGCAAACCAGAAAAAGCTAACATCACGGTTCAGATTGTTACAGTTTCTTGATTGAAAGCTATTTTTTGCAATGTTGATTTCATAAGTTCGTTAACATCTATATATTTATAAAGACATGATTTAATGCAGTTACTGTTTAACATGTAGCAGTGTAAGAGAACCGTTTTCTGCGACTGTTCAATGTTGGATGAGTTTTATTTAAACAGGAGAATGCATTTATTGGGCAATGGTTATTTGCAGTGATATATTGGGAATAAATTGGCAAAAAGGACTATGAATATTACGCCAGTCATTATCACAATAAATGTAAGAATTTTTTGTAATATTAATGTTAACCCTTTGTTTCCCATCCAGTTTTTAACAGCAACTCAGATGGGTTCTGAAGGCAAATGGATAAACAAAATTTTATTTATGGGTTTCAGAGTGAAGGTGATAAATATAGTCACATTCTTTACATTTTTATTTACTATAAAATAAAATTATCTTATACACACAAAAGATATTAAAGTAACATGACAAAAATGTGAGAAACATCCAGGGTTATCACTTTTTCTAGGGCAATGTAAGTCACAGCTGCCTCCCAATCCGCCCACTGGGAGTGAATTGAATCTCTTGTGAAAATATTCCTTTCATTAGAATAACTCCTACATCACACTCACACATCTTTAAATAGTCGTAGTTAACAGCCGCAGAATAATTCTCACCACAGTGGTCATCAGATTTTTTTTTCTTTTTTAATTTCCAACTCATGCCCTCTGATTTTCAATGCATCTCATTTCTTCTTAATAAAACGGCTCAGATGTGCGTTGTCTAAGCAGGTCTCCAGCAGCAAAGTGTTATTCTCTCCGTCCTTGACTTTGCTACTCCCCCACCACACATACACACACAGTCCATCTCCACAAGGACTTTTCATTGACTTCCATTCATTTTTCATTCATTCTGTAGCCAAACCCACCAAATATGGTGGGAACATAAGACACCTTCCACTAATTGTACACACGTTTTATCCAAGTACCACTTTTCGTTTTTTTTTTTTCTAGTTATTTCAAATAGATGGATATCCATTCCGGTTTTCATGCTATAACCCCAACTTGAACTATAAATCTCAGCATTATCATGCATCATATGCTCAGATTTATATTCAAAAATAGAATAAGAAAGTTAATTGGTAGAGGAGAGTACATGGTTTCTGACTTTGATATCCATAAGGAGCAGTGGGGCCTCACAATGTAGTACTTGATGGGAAAAAGATGCCCTGTGAGGTGAGAGATGCTAAAACACACAGGTACACACACAAACAGCAGGGAGATGTTATCCGAGGTCAAGCGATTCAGTAAATTAGCAGGTTCTTTGGTGATCTCATGTAAAAGTATGAATTATCAAGTGAAGCTTGTGAAATGTTGCCAACAACAGTGATGCCTGTTGACAGTACAAAAGAATACAATTAACCGCAGGTGATCCCGACTGCTACGGTTTAAAGCATCGAAGCAAATAGCTGCCTCCATCAGCAGGAGTCCAGCCATGCAAAAAGAGTTACGAAACAGCAGATTCATCAGGTATGGTTGTCGTTGCAGAGAGAAAGTCACTTAATGCATGTAATGTATACCCCATCATGGACTTCTGCTTGCAGTTCTATTACACTCTTATTATTTTTGCGCCAATGGCCTTGGCGTCTACGTCAGAGTGCAAACTGTGTCTCCTCTCATCCTTGGAGATGTTACTATGGGGACAAAGGCAGTGGAAGGAATGCAGGCTGAGGGTGTATTGCTGCGCAAATGAGTGTGTGTGTGTGTGTGTGTGTGTGCGTGTGTGTGTGTGTGTGTGCGTGTGCTTGTGTGTGTCTGTGCGTGCGTGTGCGTGTGTTGAAGCAGATGTGATGGCCTTATATGCAACGCTCTGTAATGTAATGAAATCATCGCCTGGATGGATTGTAGCTCAGGGCGTATAGCTTGCAGCTCCGTGAAAGTACATTTTCAAATGATTTGAGAATTTCTGGAGCATTTGAGGCTGAGCAATGCAGGAAAGGGTGATCTGTGCAATGATTGTAGTGCCATTACTGCAGGGAACAAAGCCAAATCGCAACTTGGAGGAGAAGTCTTGATTTTGATGCTTTTGACGTCACCTGCTTCGCATCCAATAGTCCAAATAAGTTTACATTAAAAAGGATTCAGTGTTTTGAAAAAGTGTAACAAAACAGATCTCTGCAATTTACATGGATTTAATGTGAAACACCAACAGAAAACGGTGTTTCTTTTTAGTGCACAAAAATGAAATCTTTAAAGTTTGACGTGCTTTCGTGCTTTGCCCTCCTTCACTCACTTTGGGCTGGTTTCTAACAGCTTTTGCACATAAAGAGACTAAACCTTTTCCTCCTGGTCTTTGACAAATATCTTAAGCTTAGTCAGATTGCATTGAGAGCGTCTATAGACAGTACTTTGTGTTCTTGTAGATTCACATTTGAATTTGTACTTGTACTAGCTGAATTACTTTTTCCAGTCAATTCTGACCAGTGGCATTCACCCTAACCAGACGTTTTTGCCAAATAGTGGCGGCTAGAATCATGCGAGTGAACACAGAGCATCATCTCAGTGGATTTCACTATGTGTGAGTTCTGTCTCCTGCAGCCTGCCAGAGTTCTGGTGAGGATCTTCAAAGAGCCGCGAGAACGAGGTAGGCTGAGACTGAAACAGGGGAGAATTGGCTCCTCTGTACTAATCAGCCCAGCGGATGAAAACGCACAGCTTGTGAGCACCGCACAGCCAAAAATGATCATTATAACAGGAAAAAGTTCTTTACAAAGCAAGTGTGTTTAAAAAAAAAAAAAAAAAAAAAAAAATATATATATATTTATTTAAAAATGGTTTGCCGCTCCAAAAAGAGTTTTCTCCCCCAAAAATTTTC
>NW_015112795.1:241294-281023 GCF_001443285.1 Poecilia latipinna | reverse complement strand
GGGGCACCGCACAACAAAAAATAATCATTTTAAAAAGAAAAAATTTCTTTAAAAAGAAGTGGGTTCAAAAAAAAAAAAAAAAAAAAAAAATATATATATATATATATATAGATGGCTTGCAGCTACTAAAAGAGTTTGCTACGCCTAAAATATTCGCAAAGCATGCTGAGCTGACAATATGACAGTTTAGGGAAAAAAATAAATAAATAAATAAATAAAAGGAAAAGATTTTATACTGAAAAACATGGCCTTATTCTGGG
The DNA here is from genome assembly GCF_001443285.1 of Poecilia latipinna. Lineage (NCBI taxonomy): Eukaryota > Metazoa > Chordata > Actinopteri > Cyprinodontiformes > Poeciliidae > Poecilia > Poecilia latipinna. Next base: position 280,763 of record NW_015112795.1, on the reverse strand, counting down.
TTTATTCACCGTCTTCCCTCCTGCGTGGATGCCTTTGAAAACAGGGATCTAGCCACTGCTCTTAGCTTTCCTTGAAGCTTAGAACGCAAAGTTTGGAAATCCACATCTTGTTGAAAGAAATACTTTATCCTGCCATCTCCAACTCCCCGTGATGTTTTTGGTTTTCTGGCAAAAGGCTAAAAAAGATGAAATAGATCGGTTGCACCAGGCAAAAGAAGATTACGTTAGGGGACTGGAGAAAGAGGAGGTGAAGCTGCGCACAAAGTAGTCAGAGAGACAGTTTGTCTTCTGTCAAAAGGTGGAGTTTTAATTTTTAAATCGTTTCTTCCCCCCATCACTTCTGTGATATACAGCATCAAACGAGCTTTTCAACAAGAACACTGCTTCGGTCTACAGTTTGACTCAGAGCAGTAACACAAAAGCTTAGCAAAAACAAAGATTTTTGTCCACATGCCAACAGTTCTTAGCTAGAAAATGTGAAATGCTAAGAAGCTAACTGTTAATGTTTGAGAACAAAAAGGTAAACGATATAAAAGATGAACTACAATTGCTTTGGCTGAACCTTTAGCTTAGCACTCTAAGTTCTGCTAAAGATGGATTTTGCTTGTTTGTGTTCAATTTAGACATTGATTTTAAAGCAATCTTTTGTTGGAATGGAAACCATGCATTGTACATGCAGATATATTTTCAAAAACAGAAAAAAAATGTTAATGGCTAGAGTAACATTGCTAGTAGTTTTTATTTACTTTACTTCAGAAACCCAACTGGTTATTAGTTTTAAATCTGCAACATTTGACCTCTAAATTGAAGTTACTAGGAAGGATAACCACCCAAAAAGGCAACACTATTAATTTCTTCTCATTTGTACCAGTAAACACCGGACAGAAAATCACACCAAGTTAAGCAGAACTAGAAACAAATCACACGCACACTTAAAACAAAAGTATTCTTCGATAGCCAAGGTCTTTTGTAGCAGAATAATGTGCCCAATCACAGGCAAAATTATTTATGGAGAATTTGGAAGTGTTGACCTTGCCTCCAAATTAGCCGTCAATAGAGTTGAACATCTGTGGGTTGTGCTTGACAAACAAGACACATGCGTAGCAAAGCTAACCCTTCTGGGTTTTTGTGAATTCAACTAAACCGCTGATTATAATCTTATGCCTGATTGGCATCTGTCTAACTCTACCTACAACAAGTTTTATGAAAAGAGCCACACATTCTGCTACTTGTATTGTTCTGTTAATAAGGCTCTGCCCCATAATCGGAGAGAAATGCTTAAAAAAAAAATAGAAAAGGGAAAAAAATGCAGCAAAGAACAAATGTAGACACGTTTTATTTTTATGCTGCAGTAGGTGACAGGAACTGTCATTTCTTTCAGAAAAAAAAAAATTATGGGTTTCATTTCATCGTCACAACAGCTGGTTAATTGAAATCTCCATATTTGCATAACCTGCTCATCAACCATCATCATTTAATGATTTATATTAGTAGCACTGACTCCATTGTGTCTAATCACAGCCAAACAACCACCTCTTCATACCCCTTGATGCTGTTGTGGCCCTTTAAAATGAATGCAAGGCGTAAAAATTCTAACTGAATGCCGAGTTTTTCTTCTGCTCCAAAATAGAGCAGGTGGATAATCACCAGTGCCCCACAAAAAGCTGGGTCTCTAATGATCAAATCTTTGTGCGGGCCATTATGCTGCGATTCTATTGAAACACCATCAAATATCCTGTCACAGCCACCTGATATGATGATTTCAATTACTAGTTAGATCTGTTGAGCACTGTAATAACACTGCTTCTGAAAGTGTGTGTGTGTGTGTGTGGGCAGATGATGGGTGGGATGCAAATTCAACAGTTACTGTCAATCAACTGCAGGTACATCTCAAAACAATTTTAATATTGTGAAAAAATTACATATTTTTAAGACTGCTGAATCTAGACTGACACCCCTTACAAAGAGGATAAGCTACAAAAGGTTATTGCTAAAGGAGCTAGTTGTTCACAGAGTGTTACAACCAAGCATATTCATGAAAAGTTGAGTGGGAGGAATAAGTTTGATAGAAAAAAAAAGGTGCACCTTCATAGGAAGTGGACTGAGGCTGAAGCCAGCGCATCCACACCCACAACATACTAATCCTTCACATGGACTCCAAATTATACATTCGTCAGGTCAAGCCACTCCTGAATCAGAGTTGATGTTGGAAGCGTCTTTAGCTGAGGAGAAAAAGAACTGAACTGTCACTCAATAGTCCAACTGTCAGATTAAAGTTGTCAATTCATTTGGGAATCAAGGTTCAAAAGTCTGGAGAACGTGTGAAAAGGTGTAGAATACATGTTGCTTGAAGTCCAGTGTGACGTTTTCACAATGAATGATGATTTGAGATGTCATGTCCTTTCTGGTGTTGGTCCGTTGAAGTCCATAGTCAACACAGCCATGAACCAGAAAACTTTAGAGCACTTCATGCTTCCTTCTGCTGGCAAGCTTTATAGAAATACTGATTTCACTTCCTCACAATTAAAGGGTATCAAATTGTTGGCCAGGAATTCCCCAGATTGGAACCCCATAAAGAATCATAAAGGCAAAACATTTTCAAAATGAAGATCAGAGACACCAGGTCCAGAGTCCACAGATAACCTGAAGGCCACAGCAGAAGTTTTAGTTTTTGAAATGAGACAAATTATTTTTATGTTGCACCATATTTAACTTTTTCAGATGAATCTGTGTTCATGATCAGGAAACTGCTGCATTCAGTTTGCGGGCACTCTATCAATAAAGGGAAAAACTGGATGCATAAGTTTCTTTACAGATACAAAGTGAGCCACAATAGAGAGCCTGGTAATGCACTATTCAGTTGCTTTCCTCTCATCTCAGATTTGGGCACTGAGGTACATAAACCTCAAGTCATCCTGAATCACGTTAACTCACTCCTGTCGATGTAGAAGTAGCAGTGGCTCTTCATCAAGCTTACCCAAAATTTCACTTCTCAAAGAATGACCTGAACTTTAGTTCATTCCAGCTGCTTAGTTCCGTCTTGTGCATAGCTTCTGAAAAGTGTATATAAATACCTTTGCTGTTTATATTTCACACACAGGAAACATTTCCTGTCAACATTCAGTTCAAAGCACAAAACAAAATTTAGAAGAAAACAGACTGAAGTAGAAGTTTTGCTCTGGGCTATGAAGCAGTATGTATAGCCGTAAGTTCATAGTTCAGGTCCTGCAGGAAACATGAATGTCAGTAAAACAAGAAAAGGAGTTATATTATTTTAATAATGTCGCCAGGGAGGCCAAGGCACAGCAGGAAGAGGAGTAGTCCTCCAAAAACAAGGTCGGCAATTTAATCCCCAACCTCTCCAAGTTGAGTTGTCCTTGAGCAAGGTGCAGAACTCTTCAATACAGAGGGTGGGACTGCACAGCAAAGTGTTATATATGTATAGAATACAAAACGCACGTGTGTGTGTGTGTGAGAGAGAGAGAGAAAGAGAGAGAGAGACGGAGAGAAACAAGTTGAACACTTTATAGAACTACTTGGACATTTTAAAATTACCAATAGGCACAACAATTTTCTATATTGATCAATTCCGTCCAAAGCAAAACTTGACTAAAAACGTGAATCTTGAAATGGTGCAAGAACAAAAATGGTTTACCAAAACCAATGCAACATATGACTTGGCACACAAAAAATACATTTGTTAACAACCAAATAAAAAGATCAGTAGGTATTCAAGACCAAAAGTCCAACCATAATTTCCGAGCATCAGACTCAAAAACATTTGGGATTTGCAGCAGGACAATTATCTGAACCACGCCAGCCATTCGGTCTCCAAGAAATTAATTGGAACAAAGGTTTTTGGAGTGGCCTTGTCAAAATCTCAAATTAAATCCAATTGTAATGATGTGGCATTAAATTAATTCTCGAGCACTCTCCGATGCGGCTCCATTAAAACAGCTCCCACGAAAATGTATTTTGTATTTTTCCTGTTGTCCTTTTCAAGTACTCCACAGTACTGGCATGCAAGAAAAAAACAAGTTCATTTTAACAAGATCCTATCCATTTGATACTTTAAGATAATTTAGTCAATCTCCTCAGATGCTCCTATATACTCCTCCTTCCTTGTTCCTCTGACCCTCCCATACCTCCCACCTGCTCTTGTTTTCACCCCAACTTGTCTCTGAGGGATCAATTGTACAAGAAACTCAATGAATTCTTTGCCAGAGCCTGTATTTCCTCAGAGAACATGGTTGCTCTTGAGCTTTAACTGAGAAAAAGGCGAAAAAAGGAAAGTTGGGGGGGCGGGGGGGGAGTGGTGGCAGAGAGCGAGGACCTTGGAGGCTGCGCATATTTAGCACTGGGCTTTGACGAGGCTTGGCAAACATAGGTGCTGCATCGTGGAGTTTAAATGAAAGACGCCAGACGGAAATGAAAGGGGGCAGGAGATAAGATCAGGAAATACAATAAGGAGCTGTCTTGTAAACACAGCATGATGCCGGCAACAGATAATAAAAAGAACAAGCTGATGAAGCAGTACTTTTATTTTGTTTGACAGAGGGGTGTGTCTGGGTTATTATCTGTAGGGAGGGGTTTAGGGTGTCTTGCCATTATGCTGATGCCAACATTACTCGTTTGAGGAGATTAAGAGTTCCTTGTAATTTTGCAACAATTCCTCCCACCCCTCCATCTTTCAAAACTTCTACAAAGTAAAGCCAGATGGGGAATATCTTAAAATGCAACCAGAAAGAGAGGGTGTTTATATTTTCTAGCACTGGAACTGCGAATTAAAAGTTCCCACTGAGACGAACTCAAAAGAAAAACACCTAATAAGATTCATGAGAAGAATATGTGAGTAAATATTGAGCATTAATATTGATTTTATTCATGCATTCTGTAAAAGGCTATCATAACAGTTAATTAGCTGTAGCCGGCCTTATGCATTATGTATGTCCTCCATTATAGAACAAAAGAAAAGATGGCATCCCAAAGACACGCCTTCAAAATCTCAACAGTGGTATGAATAAACATTCTTTTGAAATTATGATATGTGGATTTCAGTTCCCAGGGAGATTTCCAGAACAGAAGGGCCGCACAACCGTATGAAGTAGATCACATAGCACCAAAGGATGCTCCGGCACTCTAATGAGTGAAGAGCCTATAGATCAAGAACGTGGCTTCACATTGTTCTAATTGCATATATTAGGATGCATTTGGTTTTCAAACCAGTTTCAAACTAGTGGTTTCTGTCAACCACTAGTTGACTGCAAATGTTGCCGTAACTTCATTTCACAGATTGAAATTAGGTTTTGTAAATAAATTCTCTCTTGTTCATCTTACTTTAATGCACAAATTCACTTTCATGCAAAAAAACAAATGTGTTGTATGTGAAACCAACAGCTTGGTATTGATAAATTAGCAAACAAACCATCTTAAAACTGTTGTGCTCTTGCAGAAAGACAGCAGAAATGTGGTCTAATCGGTCCTTGTGATCCAGCATGTTGAAGCTATGCAGTGGGTGCCCACTCAACCACCATTACTGACTGGGGAAGAATAGAGAGACTTTGCTAACCACAATCTCTTAGTTTAATTAAACCATTGAAACTTGAATGCAGCTCAATTGCTTACTGATATGTAGAACTAAGTTCTCATCTGAATAAAAGTTATTTACAATTTGAAGTAGGCTAAAGTAATGGTTCTCAATCCTAGTTCTTAGGGTCTACAGCATGCCATCAAGTGCTGCAGAAGCCTGTTAGTCCCCTATTAATTTAAGTCAGGTGTGTGGCAATGGGGCAACATCTAAAACATGCAGGACATTAATTCATGGGTAGGTTGACTGACAACTGAGCTAAATGTAGAAATTCCCAAAAAACATCTAAAGTGGTAGTTGAAGGTCTGGGTTCCTTTTTAAGGTCTGAATAAATCACAATAACTGACTCGTCAGTTCTGCTCTTTGCTAGAAGTTGATGCAACGCAACAAATCATTAATTCCAGGTGAGCTGAGCCCACTGAGCATGTGAAGACCTTTAGGTGAGCGGACCTTTCTGGACTTTACGCTCTATGTCAAGCCACTGTGGAATCTGCATCAAAGTTGGTCGAGTGCACCATGTACCCACCTGGAATCATGATACAACGGCTGGGAGTTTTACTTCTCGAGTCAGTCAGGTTTATACTCGACTCCTGATGCCGCTACTCATGCCTAACAGTAGTTTCTCTATACTCACTTGGTTCTGGAAAAAAATATTTCTACACCCAAATCAGACAATTTTGTCAATGAGGCAAAAATCTAAAAAAAAAAACAACAAAAACAAAAAGAACAGGTGATTCAGGGATAAGAACTGACACTTGAATGCAACCTTAATTAGATAAACTACTTAACAAAATAATCTCTCCCACTGTGCCTCCACTTTTGTTGAAAACAGAATACTCCATAAGTGAAAACTAAGTTTTAGCTTGCCACGCATTAGATAAGGGCCATTTTATTTAAAGAAAGAAAGTAATTTATTCTTTGATTTACAGATTCAGGTTAGATTGGGTTCTTCATATACCCCTCCTCCTCCTACTAAAGTTACTTTAATTTGTGGTTATCAAATGAAATAAATCCTTTAAGTATTTACAAATTAAACCAATATTATTTCACACAAGTTATTTGTGAATCCAGAACACGATGCAACTTTCTGAAAGAAAAACCCAATGAAAACCCAAAGCATTGCTGAAAAGGCCTGTAGCACAGCTGTGTTCCAAGGGAGAGAAAAAAAGGTAAAAAAGAATAAATATTTAATTTATCATGAAAAAGTGAACCTTGCATTAATTTCTACAGCTCTAGTTAGTGAACAGCTTTACCAAATTAGTTCAACATCAAAGCAGCTGTTCATGGTGAAGACAGTGGGGTTGAGGTTACATCATGCAAGCTTACAGGGAATTGTGCAACTTAGTGTATTGAATTTTAAGTCATTAATTTTTATAATCTCAGCACACTGTGTTCTCTAAATCCAAATACACCATTCCTTTCTTTTGACCCTATAGAAAATGCTTAGATATTCATGCAGCATATTCATCTTACATGAACCAATAAAGCAAGCACAAACATGATTTTTCCGGGATATAGATTAAGTTAAACTTTTATAAGGTAGATGATCTAAAAGGACATCTTCTGGAAGCGCACCGACAGAATATTCAGAGATGTGATGGAACTAGTGAAATTGATTTTTTTTTCTTTAGGTCATAAAAAGCAGGCATGAAAGTGTTTGTGTGCAGAAAGTGGATCAACAGAAAAAAACACAGAGCGGTGACAAATGAAGGAGCCCACGCAGAGCTGGACAGCGGGGCGTGATACATGGACCTCATTGTACAGTACAGGCAACAATATTCATATATTTAATGGGCTGTTTAATTAGCTTTTAATCATATTCCCCCCCAACCCCCCATTTCGTCACAGGACCTACATCCAGGTAAGTGCCAGGAAATGTATGTGTTCTGTCATTTCAGCATCTCATGTGGAGCTTTTCTTATGTCATCTGCAAGGAAGGTTGTATTTGCATTTCAAAAGTATAGATTGATCTCTGCTCTAGGAGATGTTCAAAACTTGGGGTACTGGTTTTTGACCTCTCTTTGCTTTAAACTTCCTCCACAACTTTAGCTTTATGGCTGATACATGAAAAAATTTGGGCAGATTTTAGAGGCATACATAATTAGTGTAAAGCAAGCTACCTTCTACAGTTGCACCCTTCGTAGAGTCACAATTTCCTGAACCCTAGGTGCCGGGCCACCTTGCATTTTTAATTTGTTTTGTCTCTGGGACGTATAACACAGGCAATGTGTCGAAATGAGATAAACATACTGCTCCAGGGGTAATTACATATTCCCTACTGAGGACGGGGTCACTTCTTCATACTCTAAAAAAGGACATAAAATAATAGCTCATCTCTTATATAAAAAGTAGCAAACAAAACTTCCGCTTTTTTTCCCCCAACTTTGGCCCACCCTGCTTTCTCCTAGAGTGCCCATTAACTCCCCAAAGTCACTTTCCCTGTCTGCCTTAAGAACGGTTTTAGCAGGATTGTTTCCGCCTCATTTCCTAGGCAACCTCTGAAACCGACTCCCATGTCAGACCAACCTGCGCTGACAACCCCCTGCTGGAACGCGCACGCACACACTAACTCACACACAGTGGCTGAAAATCCAGCGTGGCTTGGATCACCTCCCTCGTTTCTCCATCTTGATTGACTAGCTTCTGCTCACAGCCTGCCAACCCTCCAGGGTCATTTATGCAGTAGAGAGAAGAAAGGAGATTGCGAAAAAGACAGATCAGAAAGAAAGGGCCCAATAAGGGGAATGAATATCAGGGGGTGATAAAAAAAAAAAAAAAAAAAAAAAAGGAAGCCGGTCTCATGTCTAGCTGTCAAAAAAAGCCCCCTGCTTTGCAAAGATGCAAACCTCGTCTTCTCTAGAACGACCCCCCACCTATCTTCTCCACAATGAACCTTTTTTTTTTTTTTTTACTTTGGGATGCAGCCCTTGATACTTTGTTGCTAATTTGTTTTATTTTTTTAAGTGAAGTTGAAATTCAGCAGGAAAATGAAGAGTTTGTCAATCGTGCACCTCAGGCAAAAGAGAAATGAAAATGAACAGGAAGTTGTGGAAGATGAAGTTCTGGTATGCTGGAGTTTTTAGCTTTGTCATCTTGGAAATAAAAAAAAGCCATTTTAGGCTTTTGCGGCTGCATATGTAGAAGCCACAACTCTGAATACTTCCACTAAAGCAGGGTTTTTGCTCATCCAGCAAATACTTGTTCTTCAACTTCTTCTGCCTCATCTTGTGGCTTTGTGCTTGAGGTAATTATGGCACAAAAGGTGTGAATACTCATTTCCATTTCAGCTTTCTGAACATTGAAGTTTCTTGAAAAGACCTGCATTTCTTTAGGTGGTGCTAAGGCAGAAAAATGTACTAGTACCTGTATGGTGGAAAAACTGCATGAATAGATTTCCTGACTTTCCTCAGACAACGAAGAAGCGCAAATAATCCTTGCATCATTAGTTTTGTTTTCCACTAATTGAGCAAAAGCGATAGATGGTCAAAAGCCAAAATGTGAAGTTATTGATTTAGTGTTCAGTAAATCTAGGTTCCAAACATAACTAATAGTCATGAGATCTCATTGCCAATCCCACACTGGGTTTAAGGACTTTAGAGTTAAGCCATACAGTGTATAAGTAGATGTTTCAAACTCCTGCCAATGATGGATAGAGGCCTGCCACTTTTAGCTACATTTCTGACCCAACACTCTCGACTCAAACGGCTTAATGGCCTCCTCAACATGCAATCAAATTCTTCATGCCAACACAGTTTGATTCTTCAGATATAGTAGTCACACACCGTGATGCCACATCACACCAACCCTTAATGTCTAGAGGCTGAGACACTTGGCTTAAATTTGTATTCATTTCACCAACATGTTTTCGTCTGACTGGGAATGAAAGTGCTGGAGTAAAACATGCAATGGTTGAAGTATTTCATTGCCTTAAAGTAAATAAAGATTTGAAAATTACTCAGAATTTGACATGCAAAATCATTTTACATCATTTTGTTACCTTCCAAGATAACAAAACGGTTTCTGTTTCAATCCCTGCAGAAACAAACTGCTGGGATGGAGCAGTTTGTTTCTGCTCTGTCCCAGTTTATATCACTTTTAGCTTTGGAATGCTTTGCCAAAAGAGAGGTGTGTCTGTGTCTCTTTTCTTGACCTGTACTCCCTTTTTAATCTAATCTCATACAAGTGGAAATTCCAAAAAAATAAAAAAAATAAATAAATACATCTCTGTGAATGGTCTTTGCAGTGCCCTCCAATAGAGGAAGCATAAATAAGATTAGAAATGTTTACCTTTTTTTTTTTTTTAATAGGCCATGGCTAATTGCAGACACCTTATCGACTTAATTACACATCATTCATGGGATCAATTACCAAAGTAAGTAATTAACTTATTCAGTGTGTGTTTGCCCAGCTGTCAGTGGGGCTTTTGTCCCTGGAGGTATGGTTTGCTGCATCGTTAATCGGAGCGCCTTGGCAACTACAACCTGACCCACGTTACAGTGTGTCCACATCAAACGGCGAAATCTGTCAAGCTTCCTGGTGTTTGTGAAGAAGTCACTTATCAATTGTGGGGATTTTTTTTGGTAGCTTTTCACAGCTCTAATTAAGAAACCTCCAGCAGACGGACATTTCTTGAGTAAAACTTTGTAATAGTTTAACGTTTATGCTTTAGACTGTTACTTTAAGGCTTAAAGGGAAAGCAACTTCTTGAATAGGCCGGGGTGGAGGCATATCATATGCTGTCACTGTTGGAACAGATGGACCAGCCCTTCAACTCGATACCACAGAGACAAAGCGGCTGGTTTTTATGTACCGAAGCTTAATGAGAGTGAATGAGGGAATTAGTGGCAGGTGTGCCAGGACGAGCAGGAAGAACTGACAGGAGAGCAGAAGCATGACTAGAGTTCAAACAGCGAGAGGTGTCTGTTACAAGCCCCTCCTACATCTTCCTTTTGTTTTTTGGAGGTCATCTAAAGGTGAAAAGAGACTAAAGGAAAAGAAAGAGACAGTTGAGGTGCAGGGTCATTCTGCTCTAGTTTAAAAGCCTGTTTTACATGGGTGGCAGTAGAGATTATTAAAGATCAATGATGATAACTTGAGTTTGATTGTTCATAGATCAGTGCATTAGAGCGTATGGTTAGGGTTACATGTAGGGATAGGTTAGTGATAGTCATTGGATTGGTAGGAATGACATCCGTGTGATTATTCCAGCTTTTTGTGAAAACACAATTGTATAGTGAATTATTCCAAAACAAATGTCAATGTAAGGAAAAGGCAACTCCTCTAATTTTCTATTTAATTAGTTCCTGGATTTAAAAACAAAAACACCAGAGCAAGATGCTGCTACCACTATGTTTTTTTCAATGGGAATGATGTTTTTTGTTAATCTCAGTTTAGTTTTTGTGCAGAACATAAGCAATTCACATCTTTTTCTGCAATAGTTTGCCAAATGAGTTTGTGGGCGATTTAAGATTAATCTGCTTTGGAAATGTAAATGAATGTCTCACAAACACACAGATTTTCATTTGTTATCAATGGAGAACCCTAGACTCTGATAAGGTGTGAGCTGACGTGAAGACGGGGTTTTCTGTGTACACATTGATCTTCAGATTGAAATTGGAGCCAAATGTTACATTACCAGACATGGCCCACTGCATCCTCAAGCCAAGACTTTGGGAGAAAAGAGTTGTAGGACCTTTTTCACGCTGACGCACTGGTTCTCTTGATGGCTGCCGCGTCGATGCTTCCATGTCATTTCACTCAGTTAGGAAACTTCCTGGGCATAAAAGGCGATTTGATTGCTTTGACTGCGACATTTGAAAATAAAAAGGGAAGAAATGTGGGACGTCACAGACTTTAGAGGGGACACTTGCATCTCAGTAAGTCATACCAAGAACTTTTTTTTAATTTCCCAAATTCAATTCAGAAGTGAAGTCCATAAATTGTACAGGCTCATCACACATATTTGTACATAGATAAGTATTTGTCTATAATGTTGATGATTAAAGTTGATAATCAATATTCAGTGCAGAAGAACATTCCAAATCGACAAACAACTTATGGAAGATGATTTAATACAGAAAATGTACTCAATATTGATCAGGGTTAGTTTAACTGTAAGGATCAGTCTGTGGCTCTGCTGACATATTTAGGAAACTCAGGTTGTTTAAATGGAGGACATTTTGCAACCCTGTGCCCAAAACAAGTCACAAGTCAATCACAAGGTAACATGGGGACAAATCACCATGCACATTGTAGGGCATTTAACCAATCAACCTAACAATTATATTTTTTGACAGTGGGAAGAGCCTGGAAAACCCAAAACGAACCGACAAGCAAAGAGAGAACATGCAAATGTCATTCATGTCAGATTTTGAATCTGAAACTGGATGCAACATTAACCAATGCCAGTCTGACCAGCTGAAATATTACTTCAAGTATAAAGTAATCAAAAATAACAAAAACACCTAAAGTATTATACACTGTGGGTGTTTTTAAATCAAGAACAACATTTTTATTCATTTTCCAACCAAATTTGTAAAATGGTTTCTATTAAATTCTAATTTCTTAAGTTTGGTGACTATTTCAGGGCTTTCAGACAGCAGAAAAAAGAAACAATATTGTGACAGGTAAATTAGATTCTACAATTGAATCTGTGGTTGAATACAACCACAGAAAACTGAATACTAGTCTCAGAGTGAGAGGAAAAATAAGACAAGTGCCACATGTTAATAATGTAGGAAATTAATTAGCCAGCAATAATTTGACAGGTAAAAGTGAAACTAGTTTGAAAAAAAGAATGAACCACATGTTTCTGCAGAATTAATTCTTTCATTTCCTCTCCTTCCTTTTATCACAGCACACCAGTGTCCTGCTGATTGCACCAACGTTTGATAGAAAAAAAAATAAAAACAAACGGAACCAAACAGGGAAGAACAGAAGAGCACACGGAGAAGATTTACCTCTGTGTGTCCTTTGTTTTCTCAAAGGCACTTCGCTAACACACACCGTTGTTGATGCACGGAAACGCATACTGAGACGCATCCCACAGGCTTATTAATACACGGAGCATCACCGGGATTTCAGGAGTATTTATCCTTAATTAGAGCAGACACACGCGCAGCACGGATACCGGCTCCTCCACCACACTCAAGTTTTATTCAATATCTTTTGGAAAGCAGAGTGTACTTCTATGTAGCGATGTGTGCTGAACCTTTTCCCCCGCCTCGCACCGATTTGCCATTTCCAAACTCTACGACTATCTGAATAATACAGTCAGTGCTCATGTTTGCTGGATTAAGTGCATTCCCTTGCTTCACAGGTATTCAATCCCTCTCGTTGAAATGAATTTGAATGTCGTACCTCAGAGTCAAATAAGAATAGAAAGAGTCTGGAAGGAACACAAAAGAAAAATTATGGCAAGACATCTAGTGTCTTCTTGGCTTTTTGGAATATAACAAGAATTATCATTATGGTCCCAATTATGTGCAGCGGATGGTGTAATTTGTGGCAGGCCACTACCAATTCCAAAAGCATCAAAAGGTCAAGCACATGTTGGGTCTGTTTGTGTGCGAGTCTAGCTGGTGTGTTTGGAGGTAGTGCGCCCACTAAGGAGAGTTGATACACAATTGGCACCCAATGTCATTGTGACAAAGACAGACGCCCACTTGGAGATGAATCATCTGCAACATGTTGCAGCCAGCAAGAGCCAACAGACTGTGCATTTTGCTCAGAGAAATTTAGATCCAATCCCACAAGGCTGAGATATAAATATGAAGGGACAGACTTTACCATGAGGGGATCAGCAGAGGAGACTGAGCTAGGAAGTAATTCCACAAAAAAAAACACAAGGATTAGACTTAATTAAAAATATACCACAAGCAGAAAAGTATTTATGCAGGAAAGCTTAAAACACAAAGCAATTCCCCAGGTAGGCTGACTTTACACAGACTTACTGAATGTTGTGGCAATATTAGCAAATTGCATTTTTAGTTCAACTTTAACTAAATTTGTCAAGGTTATACATAATTTAAAAACATAACTCTGTACTTGATTTTTCATACCCTTACAGTGTTAAACTGAAATGTAACATCAAGTCATTTTAGGTTAGATGCGCAGATTGGAACCTTTTGGTTTTCCAGATTTACCAAAAGTTACTAAGGAATCAAAGCCTTAGTAACATTGATACCTTTGATGCAACCATTGATTTGGTTCAGCAATCCTTTATCCAGAGAAAGCATGTGGCAACAATAAGAAGCAACTCCCTTAAAGGGAAGAAACCTTTCACAGAACCAATTTCACTTTAGTCCTTTTTTCATAGATGTGACATTTACAGATTCCTCTCCAGTCAGTCCTGGCCAAAACGGTTCCTTCCTGTTTTTTGGAACCACCTCAGGAATGGTACAAGCTGGACGCAACCGGACACTCAATAACAGAAGACCAATTTCGTCTATTGGCTTACGTCAACATCTCAACTACCACTTTCATTGTTTTTTGTGGAAGAAGGTGCTTTGGTAGCTTTTGATCAATCATTCCTTTGTGTGGCAGCAAATACAAACATACAGAAATATGAACTTTCTACTCAGACTGGATAACATGATTATAACTGGATTAGGACAAAGAGATTAAAGCTATCCCATCAATAGGATAGCTTTAAAGTCATTGCATACACTATGCAAAGGCAAAGACAAAAACCTATGCCTTTGCATATGTTGGTGCAAAGGCTACTAATTTGTAAAACATAGCTCAGAAATGCTTTAAAAAGGCCATTTAATTTTTCAGCATGTCTTGGCAGTTCGTTTCTACCCCATACTTTCCCCTCAGTATCCTCCACTACTCCTGGCTTACCCTCCAATCTTTTTAACTATTGTTCTCAACCTCCGTATTTCTGCTCCACAACCTTGCTCTGTGAGCCGAGCTGTCTATAGAATGTTAAAAGCGTCTAACACTAATGTCCCTGCAGAGCCCACTGTCCTGAGAAGGGAGGCTGAGTTGAATGCTAAAAGAGTCTCAACGGAGTCGCAGGATGGCTGCCTCTGCTGAGACCTGTCTTGGCGTGGCACCCTGCGTCCGTGCCGGCTGTGTGTGGAAGTGATGTAACAGATGTGAAAGGAAAATGTACGTGTCAAACAGCAAGACTGACAGAATGACAGTGAGCAGATGACGGTGTGTGTGGCGGTGGGTGTAAAGATAAACAGGGCTATAATAGGAACTGCAAATGAGGTTTCATCTCTGTCTCTACTTGTATGTCTTGTACTTTATCTGAAGTGACAAAATAAAGAAAAAAACCCTGCTCTTTTATTTTTTTCCCTTCTTAGTAAACTATGTGGGTGGATGGCGCATTACCCTGATGCTGCAAAGCATAACGACCTAGGTTGAAAATAGACTCGACCACACAAGCTTTCACTTTATGGCTGCCAAAAGGTTAAATCTGCAATCAAAATATTAACAGAGTGCCCATCACATGCCTCCCAGCATGCTGACACGCAGCCATATTGCCAGGCGAATGACAGGTGTTCGGTATGAAAGATCAAGTAGCTTTAATGAAATCTAAATTTAATTTATGGAGCGCGTGTTGTGTAATGACAGACTGCCACTGTTGCACTCCAGTGACTATGGAAGGATTTGTTCTGGAGCTGGCCTAAAGGTACAACATGGATCTTTGCAGATGTACTTGGTGTTTCTTTGTTCTGATATTTCATCAACGCAAAAATGAGGAAAGACCAAAAGCTGAAAAGCAATGTTGGCAATGTTAAAAAAAGCTGTTAAACAAAAAGATGGTAGAATGTATTTAAGGGTGAACAAGGAAGAGAGACCCTTAAATACATTCATGGAGGGCTTTGCATATGTTTTAGCATTCAGTTTTCTTGATACAGTACATGCCAAACAACAAGAATCTAATAAAATGTTTCAAACGTAAAATTTCCTTGATATTGGTATCCTTCAGCTGCAGACATGATTTGCAGAGACTTTACAAAGTGTAGATATATCATTATAAAAAATGTATCAGTCAGTAAAAGGCTACAAAAGACATACAATATGAAGATATCAGGAGAAAATAGGAGAGTATAGTGGTATTTCAACAGCTGAATTACAATTTCTGTACATTCATTACATTATTCCTTATATGTGATCATACATTGGATTTGTGCAAGTTTATCCAAACTTTTTATTCATAAGGGGTGGAATCTGTCCAAGTCAATACAGACTTGGAGAACAAAAATAGTGGTCTTTAAAGAGGGAAAATATGCAAATGTTTGTGGAGGTTACTAAATAAAAAATGGTAGGAGGGGACTTCCCAGGCAGCTGGAGTTGGTGACAAATGCACCTCCCATCTAGGAATGAATAGAAACCATGGGCGCAATTTACAGTGCACAAATGCATGCTCCTAAACAAACAGCTGCTGTGTCAAGCTCTATCTAAATACAATCAGGATGCACTCACCAAAAGCACAATTTGAATTTCTCTCGCTCGGTCTTGGCTTTTTGCCATGGCTCGTCAGCACTTTAGCAAAAGGGATTTTCACGCACAAACACAATAAAACCTCCAACAGGCGTCTCAGGTGGGCAGGCAAGCTGTAATCCTCTTTCCATCTAAGCACCTTTTTACCGAAGGTAGAGGGGAGAGGAAGAGCTAAGAGCCAGAATTTGTCACCCGGTTCCTTCTGCTCCAGGAGTATTTGCATAGGATATACTCAAGGTGTGAAGATTTATTTAATTGGCCATCTTTTCTTTCCCGACATCATGCTGTGGGGACAAAATGAACAAAGTTGTGAGGTGCGCTCAAGAAACAGATTAAGATTTCAAGCCTTTTGATAAATGTGTCAGGGTGTTCACACTTGCATTGCACGAATACATTCACGTGTAAGGGGTGGGGGGAATTCATTGATAGAGGATGGGAGGGTTTCTGGGTGAGGTGGAGAGGCCGAGACAGGAAGAGAAACTGTTTAGTGGAGAACACAGGCCTCATTTAGGTTACCTCGGGATTAGGCATGCTGAGCTGCAGGGGCACAGGAATTAAAATGCAAATGAGGACGAGGATTGCACACGAGGAGCGCAACAAGACGAGGATAAAATGGCACGGTTAAGGATGGGCACAATTTGTGTCGGGGGTATTATTTATGTTGTATTTGTTCTTAATTGCTGCCGTTTTGGAGATGTGAAAGAGGCTTTACCCAGATGAAACATATTATACAACAAAGGACTGGAGTATGTTTTTTTTCCCCTAAAAAGCATTCTTGTCAGTACAATAAATTTGTAATTCAAATGGTTGGTATAATTTAAAGAATCAGGAAGAAAAAAAAAGAGCCAGACTGGTGCTTTTAGGAAGACTTGGGGGCATCGATCTAGTTTTCATCACCAAGATCCAGTTGTTAGCATGTAGCAGTCAAAACATTACCAGTGCAGCGCTTTAAAGTAAAATATGTTCAGCAAGTCCTAAGTATGGCGGGGTTTTTTTTTGCTTTGTTTTCTAACACAACTAGTTGGCTATGAAATTTACACTTTTGAAAATTATTCACATTTTTTTTTAGGAAAATACTTTTGTGGAGTGAGCTTATGAAAAGAACGTCCAAAATCCTAATAATGCTACACAGGTTTTGGTTAAGGTGGTGTGAAGGTGTGGGCAGCAACACGAACAAACAAGGAGTTACCAGCAGAAGCGATCTCAATGCAGAGTCAGAGATGATATTCTGCAACCAGAGACAATCCCATATCTCTACTCTCAGAGACAAAGTGGCATCCTTGAAAATGACAATACTTACCCCACTGAGAGGGGCTTTTCAGAAAGTACCTCCAAAATTTGCAAAAATAGAGTCAGAATGATCTTCCTGCAGTCTTGATGTCAACCCTATTGAACACTTGTGGGGTGAGTTTGGACATGCCGTTTTGTGGTGTACTGACCAAGACAATCATACCAGCTGAATTGCCAATAGTTTTCTTTATTTATATATATATATATATATATATATATATATATATATATAAGTAATCAAACAAGAGTCATGTTTAGCATTGGCAGAGCAGATTTGGTCAGCATCACTACCTCAATCAATAATGAAGATATTAGTGCATTCCATAAAACATGTCAGTCTTCCCCAAACTCTTCAAAGGCTGTAGTTTTCCCTGTTGCGTGCACAGTTCTTTCTAACACATTTTTCCCTTCCACTCAACTTTCTTGAGATGCCTAGGGAAGATACAGACAACTGTTTATTTAGCAATCAGTGTTTTGCTTTTCTTGTGGCGTTTGTAAAGGACTGTTTGCAGGACAATTGTCAAATATCCCATCTTAATGCCATCATCTACCCAAATAGGGAAGAAAAAAACCTTGGCCCCCCAGTGAAAACTCTAGCTTAGCCACTGAGGGGGATTTGTGACCTCCTATTTTTTCAACATCAGCTCTCCGTTTGAATCCCTACTAGATTAGCCATCACTGAATAGAGGCTTGACATTGAGAAGGGTATGTAGTACCGAGGCAATTATAAGTTTCCTCCGCTTGCATCTGCCCTCCAGCTAGAAACACAGGAGCAAATTAATCATTTCAAACTGGTCAAAACTAAAGGGTAACCATAATCCTGCACATCATTGTCTATATTTAAGCACACCGATGCACATGCAGGGAGCCACTTGTCTCCTCCTTGTCACCTCTTGTGTCCTCTGACTAGACATAATGAAAGGTAATGAACAAATCCATGACAGAAAAGTGACACGCCGTGCACAGACAGAAAAGGGCAATTCTCTCAATATGTTCAGAAGTTTCAGTGAGGCCAGAAAACGATGGAGAACAGGTGGAGGGAGCAACAGAATGAAGCCAGTGACATCCAACTATTGGACCATTGAGTACAGCTAAGTACTCAAAAAAGTTAGTTTCTTTAAGATCAAGAGAAAATTGTAGAGATCTTAGGGAAAACTACTGGTCTACATAAAATAAATAAATACATGAATTACTTTTAGGTCCTATACATACAAATATGGAAATGTCACAAAATGGTTCTAGGGTAATTGCATCTCCCATTTAAGATCAGTAATTTATTTATTAAACTAGTGCATGAACTGCAAATACCAATTATCTCAAAACCCAATTATTAAATATTAATGCACTCTTAAAGAAAAAGTACATTTCTTTTAGAAACTGGTTGAAAACTACAACTGTCCTGGACAACAAACAAGATATGCTCTGAATGTTCTTTGATTCATGTATTCAAATTTAAGGGAAACAAATAATTCGGATGACCAGTTTAAAACAAACAGATGTTTATTGATCGATTCTGATCGAACAAATGTATTTGTTGCATTTGTCAAATTTTATAAAAGAAAAAGAAAAAAAACTACGAGTTGAAAGGTATGGTTCAAAGAAATTTTTGATGTTCCAGCTTGACTGAAGCGCCCCCAGGGATGTGGGTTTATTCTCTCAGCCAGCAGAACCCCTACAGAAGATGGTGCAGAGTGCTCTGCTCCATGCACAGGGACTCATGCAAATAAGTTCTGGGAACAAGTGATGTATTGGCTTTGTACGGTTCCTTACAAAGCCAATACTTTGTTTTATGTATGTGCAGCAAAAGAAAGTGCAAGAAGGCAGGCAGAAAATGGAACAAAATTGGAGGGACGATGGCAGACAGCCACTTAACTGGTCTCAAGCTCTGCAATCACATGATGCACAAATACATTAGCAGCAGAAAAATGGCTTGTACGGAAAATTGGAGCATTTTCTTTAATGGTGTAGAGTAACCCAAAGTGACCATCCTCCACTTCAAATTCAGAGGCAAACAGGCCTGTTTTGTGCATTAAATTTTTTTTTTTGTTTTGTTTTCTTTTTCACAAAACAAAGGGTGCGACAATTTCAAACTGGTATTCAAAAGGGGAAATTAACTGGCAACATTTAATTTTTTCCCACATTTTTCAATTTCAGTTTGTCTAAAACTAAATTTTATCATAAAATAAATAATGGGTATTATTTGATATTGCATGATGACAATACATGCTTAGTGAAATGCAAACTTTCACATAAATCAAAGCAAGCCAATCAGATCTATGATGTCTTACCCTCTGCAAATGTCTTACACTGTTAAAAGCACAAACCTCATTGATTTTGAGGAGGATTTACATAATAGAACAAATACAAAAAAGAGCAAAACAAAAGCACAAGAGCTGCAGACACCAGCTGGTCAGATCGGATTGATCTGTCCCCAGGAAAGCGTTATGTCACCTGGCTTTTAAGGAAAAGTTTAATAAAAACACATCGTTTACAGAAAGCCATATAAGTGCCAATGAAAGTTTTCCACAGACCATGTAGGGGACAAAGCAAATTTATGAAACAAAGTCATCTGGTCAACCTCTTGGTCAGTACACTGAACAGTTTTAGAAAAGTAACACAAAATCCAATAAATGAGAAAAATGTAAAAACAAAGACAGAGCTATCAATTCAATCAGAAAAAGTGTATTAGATATTAATATAACCCCATTTGATCTGGCAAAACATGACCACTGCTTTGAATCAAGAGGCAAAGACCCAGTCCTGTAGCTGAAATCCTCTAGAAGAGCTTTGATACCACTTTACAGGTCTTCATTTGTATTCAACTCTGCGTGGTGATCGAAGCTTGTGCTGTCCTGGTGTAAGCAACAGAGATTTGCGACGGTGTATTTGTTGGCTCGGCCTAATCCATCGGCTTTCCTCAGAATGGGAGCTCGTCAGATAGGCCGACAGTCACACAGACTTTTCTCAACAAGCTTGCCTTGTCAGATTGCAGAGACACAATCAGGCATTTGCACACACTCACTCTTTCCCCAGCAAGGGGTCACATACCCAATCAGGTACACAGAAATAAATACACCCACATGGCAATGTAGTGGTGTACTCAGCGTCTGATGACAGTATCGGGCGCTTGTGTGATTGAGGTGATGGATGGTGGAGACAGGATGGGGGTTGTCATCAGCTATGAGTGACAGGAAGCTGCGGTGGAGGAGGTGGGGGTAGTGACAGCTAAGTTCAGGGCATGAAGTCGATCCCTATGACTGTCTTTGTGTTTGCTTCACCTTCTCCCTCTCATTCCCCACATTTCCTCTATACCTTTCTTTTGCCTGCCAGACTGTCTCAACCTTGCTGCGTTCTTTGTCTTGTCTGTCCATCTCCGTCTCTCACAGTATAAGTTTTGTTTTTTTTTGTTCGCTACCTCCAGATGATGGGTGGACTGATTATGTCCCTTCTTCCCCAAGTCAGACAATACATCAATAATAATAACAATAGGAAGCTCATAAATAGGGTTTAGAGAACATGCACCCAATTTCCTTTGACAGTGGGGGAAGGTGTGCTTTGGTATGTGTACGTGCGCATGAGTGTAAGTCACTTTGGCAGGTACCGCAAATGAGGCAATATTGCCGGTATTGACTGGTGTGGCAGGCCTGAGGCCCTTTGCTTGCTTTGAGAAAGTGGTTATCATAAATCACAATTGTATTGGGAGCTGATGCTCCAGAGTTTTAACTGCTTTTAATAGCTGTTGTAAACATTGCACTCTCATGAAAGCAAGGGAAACAAGCCATTTTAAAGTTAAGGCACGCTTAACTTTAAAATCCAGTAACGCAAAAGGTCAGACTAGGTAGTAAGACCAAATACCTTCCTATCCAATCCTTTTGCTAGGTTTCTCTGTGAGCATACAAAACATGTTTTTGGTGTAAAATATTTTTACCCTATGTATTAGTACTATATTTGTTTACTGCAAAATGAATTGTATTACAAGTTTATTGCTCTGGGCTGACTGGAGTGGTAGCTGGTGTGGTGTTCTGCTGGCCGACCTGTTTTAAGACTCAACATGTTTTGTTTCCAGGGATGGAATCATGTGGTTATAGGCCAGCTGAACGCGAGACGGCTGACTAAGACAAGAACATCTTAGATATTTATTGAGTGAGCGCACTTGAGCTGTACTCTGTACCCTCTGCTCTGACGGCACCAACAAACTCAGTTTCTGTATAAAAGCTAATGGATGTTAAAATTAGAGATGGCTGGTTAGGTAAAGTTATGAGGTTATTAAACGTTAAGAGCTGCTCCAAACTTTTAAAACATATTTTGTCGTAAAATCCATCAAGTCTGAAGTTTCCTCGTTCCCCCTCTTCTGTGCACTAGTTTTAAGCGGACGCAGGATTTTTAAACTTTACTGAAGTGAGCCAGATGAATTCAAAGTCAGAAGACATGTCAAATGACCACTTTTCCAAGGACAATTTGGATAAAAAAAGTTTTATGAGTTAAAGATTTAGCCTACAATTTTTACAAGAGTGATACTCAGAACATATGTATATATTTGCCAAAAACTGTATCATTTGATGGCCCATTTCTGCCTCTTTTCTCCTACCATGGGCCCAGGACAATTGACTGGAATAGTCAGACCAGTCTGTTTGGGAGCCAGAAATATGGCACATTCAAAGTCACTTAAATATCCTTTCTTCCTCATTCCATTGCTTGGTTTAAAACTTCAACAAGTCCACAGAGGGTGTATATTGGCAACACAAAGCAAGTGCAATGAACTCAAATGCCATCTGAGTTGAGAACTTAAAGCTTTTATAGATGGAACACTGAATCCACCAGAGTAACCACTTGTATTGCAAAATATGACTATATATATATTTCCTAAATTATATTGATATGCATGTATAATGGATTTGTTTTTCACCAATATATGCTATTTTTACTATTTTGCAGTGACATAACCCTCTAATTCTAACTTAGAAGTTAAGGTGCTTCGTTGGAGTTTGGATGCACAAGAGTCAGGGTTTACAAAACCACTGAGGAAAGGAACATTGATTGCAAGTTTTTTGTGACCAAATTATCAAAGCAGTTCAAGCATCATGCAGAGGGAGTGTTTGTGATGGAATGCATGCAGCTGTGGAGCTGTTTGCTCCTGACAAAGCAAAATGATGTGAAAGGTTTAGCTTGTTGAGAACAGTTGGAGACCAGAAAATGACACGGGGTTAAAGGAAAGCATTTCCAGTGATCACATTACATGAGTGTGATATATGCATTGTTATATCTTTTAAAGCTGCAGCTTTCTTATAACCAGACCTGTTAAAATTTGGAAGCAGATGTTATTCTTGATTGCAAGAATAATGAAAGTGATCTTTTTTAGTAGCCATGCCTGATTGTGAAAGTCTCGCTGTCCTCCACATAACTAGCCAGTCATAACATATGAATGACATTTGCACTAAAACAGACATATTTAGCCTGAACACCGAGAAAAAACAAGCTTTTACAAATATCTATCTGTAAAACAACAGAAAAATGTCTGGTCATGCTTCATTTCATTAAATATCTACAATCATATTGTGGTCTGGCTGTCCTACAGTAGTGTGAAACCAGTGTAAGATAATTACAGATTGGGGATTAATGTAGTTTTTATACAGTTGACAATCAAATACATGCAATTCGTTCCATAGAGCACAACATTAAACACTAACTTCAAATTCTGCTTATATCTTCTTTTTTTTAATCAAACTATATTTTGCTTTGACTAAAAAATGTAAAAAGTCTGAAGTTTGCCTCACTTGTTCTTTCCAGCTGATTAATAATGAAGAAGCCAAAGCTTGAAGCAGTCATTTAATGTCAGAAAGGCTTTTAAGTAATAAGCCAGAATATCCCAAGGGGCCCAGGCATTTTCATATCAAGATGTTCCAAGATAAAAGCTGATCCTGAACTCAATACCATTTTGAGATTGTTCAAATTTATTATGCCGATCTGTGCACAATAATCAATACTTTCAAGATAATAGTTTTTTTTTTTGTTTTTTTTTTTCCATTAACAGATGTACACTAAAAGTTAAGCAGTTGTGTAATGAATTATGAATTTCCATTGGATGATTTCATAGTAAAAGGTTAACTTTGTGCCCATTTGGATTAACACCACAAGGAGCAATATATTGGGATGATCACCTTTTATCAGCTAAAGGAAACATGTGGATAAGCAAGTGTAGAGGCAGGTTCATTTTGAGTCTGTGTAACCTCTCTGCAAGCTGTGTTATTAGCTGAAGGATCCCAATAAAGTAGGACAACTGAACTTTGTTGCACAGGTAGATTAGTGAAGGAAATATATTTTCCTTCGCTGTATGTCTCAATAACAAAGATTTAACAGGGTTGTGAGAATTACTGCTTTGACAGCTTTTTTTTTCATTGTATTTCTTATTAAATTGAAATGGCACTTAGAATATAATAAAACTGCACCACCTGTCTCCCAAAAAGCTTCAGTGCCTGACATCCCCCATCTGGTTCTACCAAGTATCTTGACGGAACATTTTCCTCCTGATTTCTACTGTCTTTTCTGTCTGCTTTGCCTCCTCTCCTGTTCCGTACAAAGACTGTGAGATGAGGGTCATCTTTTCTGACAGCAGGGGAGGTCATCCCCTGCGAGATTGTCATACTCCACTGCCTTGGACGGCGTGCTGCTTTGTCCAGCCTCTTTGCTTGGCTGTGTGCTGCATGTCTGTTTGCATGTGTGACCGAGGGAAGATGTAGAAACCTTGACATCGAAGCACCGCCCTGCTTCAGACTCCTGTGCTGGTGTACATATTCAGAGGAGACAGCATTGCCCTCATCTTTTAGCTTCCCTCCGCGTCCTGTGCGACCACAGCATAAACGTCCCAACGTTAGCAGATATGAAATCCTGTGACAGGGAGGGTGCTGACCTTTGGATATAAATAATACTCTCCATTTGACTCGTGAAGAGAACAAATGCTTCGCTCTCCAAGCGGCTGTTGGTGGCTGCGCTAATTGCTTTAGTGTCCTCATCTCATCGGCTGCCAAGCCGCACTCTGCTGAGCCACGGACTTGGCTGCCGTATGAGAGAGAGTTGGACAACAGGGCTTTAAAATATGCCAACATCCATTTGACTGCTTGGCAGAAACACAAAGGGGAGGGAGAGAATGACAGAGAAAAATGAATGAGAAAAGGACCAACACCGGTGAACGATAGCGGTCAGAGGTAGCAGGCCAATGAGCAGTGCATAATGGTGAGGAATATTAGCCACACCGAGCAGCAGATATCATCTCTGATCTGTTTTAGCTTTACTTTGGATCCTGATTGCTTCACGAATGAACATGCCCTCAACTGGTGTGTGGAAATTTACATAGAAATCAATAACTATTGACTTGCCATTAAATTCATTCCCCTTTCCCCTGAACTATTTTCCCCTCATCCACCTCTCTTTTCTAATTCTTAATGATTGCTTTTCTGCTCAGCGGGGGCAATCTTCTAAAGCCTGGAAATTTCCTCCCTGTTGATTTGCATCAACTGCTCAGCGAGCTCAAAAACTCACCTGTCATGCAAATCAAGCACCACATGAGTGACGGCATACGAAATCTGAATCTTTCAACCAATTCTGGTTGTACGAAAAAACAACAAAAAGCCAATGGAAAGGGAAAACTCCCCTCAAGCCTTCAGTGGTAGCAGGAACCTTGGCACGCCATCAGAGGTTGATTTGTGTGTATTTTTGTGGGGGCTTGTATAATGGCTTTGACAGAGTCCTCTGATTGTGACCATCAGCAGCCAGCGCCCGTGTTAGGTCATTTATGATATTTGGTAACACTTTATTTGAAGGGGGTTGAATAAGACTGTCATGACACTTTCATAAACATGACATAACATGTCATGAACATGAATAAGCCTTCATGAATATTTATGACTGTTGTCATAAAGCGTCATTCTGTAAATTATGACACTTTTAATACAAAGTTGACATTCAAAATGTCTTTGTTATGACAACTTGACATTAAATAAGAAATCATTACTGTTTAAACTTTACCTTTAATAACAAAGTTACCCAATTCTTAAAGTGCAATCAGTAATACTTTAACAAATTTATATCAGTAATGATTTCTTGGTTAATGTCAAGTTGTCATAACAAAGACATTTTGAATAATGTCAACTTTGTATTAAAAGTGTCATAATTTACTGAATGACGCTTTATGACAACAGTCATAAATATTCATGAAGGTTTACTCATGTTCATGACATGTGTTTTGTCAGTCTTATTCAACCCCCTTCAAATAAAGTGTTACCTGATATTTTGACTCTCAGGCAGCAGAATTAAAACTGTCAAACTGCAAGGGCCAAAGAATGGACGTCAAAGGGCTTTCCAACATCTCTGCCCAGCAGTGCCATAAACATTAGAGGTATAATGATACCTCCAGCTCAGTATCTGGTCTTGGAAATCAAGTTTCCAAGACCAGATTTTATAGGAGTATTAAGAAATTAAAATTTTCCTTTTTATAATCAATTACAGTTTTGAAGTTTACCAAGCTTAATTCTCCCCCACAAGCATCTCTGAAGACAATAAAATTAAACTAATTTTCAGTCCACAAAGCAATATATTTCAAGTATGTCTAGGTTCTAGAATAAACCAGTCACCATCACCAGTCATGACATGAAAAGCGCTATAGTTCATCTACTTACAATTTAAATTGTCACACTTTTAAAAATGCATTAAACAAGACATTTTGTTTTGATGTGGCACTCATTTGAACATTTTTCTAACATACCTACAAGTATTATTGTCATTACCCAGTGCCTTTGATAGTCTGAAATCATTAGGTGTAATCTAACTTACATGCTGATGGAGGTTTATGAGAAACAACTTTGGAAATAAATATTGTGGAACTTTAATATTGCATTACTTCCTACTACAACATACAGTTTATTGAATCCATTTTCAAAGGTTAAGACTTTGTGAGGATGAAAATCCCCCAAACGTATTGAAGCATCTCTCATGGGATGTTTTGCCATCATATCTGTTGCAAAAACATTCTGGACCCTTGAAGCTACAGACATGGAAAGAGGAATTATATATCATAAGATTTTACTGTGATGTGTAATGACAGCCTGAAGTTATAGCAACACAAGTGATTGACTGTTCTGCCTTTGAACGGCTTGTCATTTACAGAATCCTTGCATTTCGGTGCTTCAGAAAATAGTTTTTAATCTATGCCAAGTTGTTGGACCTCCAGTGTAAGATTGTATTTGTATTACCCTACAAAACTTGAGCTTACTTCACGTCCCGTTTCATCGCAGTAGGTTTTCACATAATGCCAAGGAGCATTATGTGATTGTGTGAATGCTGGTGAGTGAAATACTCGGAAGAATGTAGCAACGTCTTAGGAGAAAGGATGTCGATTGCTAAAATGGCTGTTGTAAGATGGCAATGTAGGGAAGTGATCATTTGGTTTGAAGGGACACCCACCTGTCCCTTGAAGCAACAACTCTCCTCTCTCCTGCGTCATGTACCGCATTGTCTTTATGAAGTGTCTGTGAGATGTTCAAATAAGTCTGCGGCGCTTGTTCTTTCACAGCTGAAAGTTTGCAGATGACACAGAAGTGACGAGCCAGTTCACAGACTGCAACGAGTCAGCCCACAGGAAAATTGTGACGAGGTCAGGCGTGGCATGCGACAACAATCTGTCACTTCTGCCAAGACGACGGAGTGGCCACCCTTTGGGCTTGTTAATGAGCTTTTGATAAAAGTTGACATGTTAAAGTCGCCTCAAAAAAGGAAACAAAAAATACCATTTAAACATGGTATTTTTTTCCTGCCTTACCCTATGAAGGGTAAGGCAGGAAAAGCAAAATCAGCTACAAATGCTTATGTTTGTACCACCACCAAGTGTAGGTACCACTTAGGGCTACGTGCCTTGAAAGAGATTTGCTCTGAGCCCCCTATATTAATGTTGCTAATTCCCACCTGTACAAAAGATTTACAAGATGCTGTGTGGGAGGAAGGCTTAAAGCAACACCAGCAATCCAACCCTCCCCAAACCACAGAGTGTTTAGTCCCTCGCTGTCTAACAAATGGCACTGCAGCATTTCATGACTGGTGCAACTTCCACCCTGAAGCAATGAGATATCTATAGCTGAGTCTTGCACATATCCCCAAGTGTTCTGTGCAAGACCTGGAGCAACAATTTCTCCAAAGTGCTTATAATTCACCAAACCCACACTTATGAAAAAGGAGGCAAAAAAAGGGCAACTAAATGTGAAAGTAAGCCATCGCTTGTATCTCTGTCTTCATTCGATACTGATAAAGATTAGGTTTAAATGAGTGTCAGAGCAGCAGTAGTATTTAAAATCAATTAAAAAAAGGAAAGTTATAATAAAGAATGTTTGTTAATGTATGATTTTGATGCTTAATCATAACATAATTTTGTTTTTTGGCACCCTGACTAGAAATCCAAACCATGTCATCTTGGAATGATAGCGTGCCTTGGTGACAACTCCATTCCTACTAAAACCGACTGGATTAAGCAGCCACAGAACAAAAGATAGTAGCTTTTTCAAATCCTTAACTAGAGAACAGAGCAGCAGAAACACCGCACTTCATATGCTGCTCACCAAATTTCAAGTTTGCCTGCTTTTTCATGAGTCACAAACCTTGGAAATAAATTGGTATATCATGGGCTATAATTGGATATCATATCCAACAGATATGTACCGCAATTACAGCATAAGGCCAGGAGTAGCCGTATGTGTGCCTCAGTGAGGGTTTACCCTTTAACTCAGATGCTGCAGCTTTAATAAATGCCATATGACCCAATCCATCTTGGTTACATGACATTTCAGAACTGTACAATGGTTAACAAGACCAACTATACATCATGCCAAGGTCTAAAATAATGACATCTCCAAGTTACATGACGGGAAGCACCAAAATATTAAGAACTTTTATGACCTCCTGTTTGGAATGTGGAATTCTATAGAATATTGGTCCATCAGAGGTTGTTCATTTATTGAGTGTGCTTTAAAAGGCCTGGGTCTGCACTCTGCCTCCCACATACACACACATGCATACACACAAGCTCCTCTTTCCTCTGCAGAATCTGCTTCGACAAGATAAGTGTGGGACTTGTAATTGTGCGAGGGCCCTCATCTCTCCGTGCCGGCTGATAATGGCGCAGTGAAAGCCTTGTGCTCATTACGCTCGCCTTTGTTGTTTTTATTGCATGGCTCGGCTGATTATTTTTTCAAGAGAATTCAGAGAGTTTAATGCTCTCCCTTGTTGAGTTGCCACTGTGGTGCGCAAATAAACCAATAAATAAATGGATGATTAAAAAGAAAAGCCAAAACAAAAGAAACATTTTAGCAGAATTCCAAGAATTTGTGCCTCGCCAAACTGCATGATGAACTTGCGATAGCACTGCTGATAAGGACAACTTCCAGGCTGCTTTCTGAAAGGAGCGACTGCTCGGAGAGAGGCACACGGTATTAATGGCAGGGACCATTTCAACTGCAGTAGTGCGTGGAAGCATAAAAAAACAGATAAACTCTCTACATTCATTCTGCATGCATGGCTAGAGCTCAGTCAATAGCAAGTGCTCAAGCTGTGTCTGCTTTGGTTTCCCATTATCTTTTTGAAAAATGTGAGAATAAATGTGACCTCGGGTTTTAGCAAGCTATCATAATACAGAAGCTGTCCAAAGTTATTATTTACAAGTCGACCTCCATGGAATTGTGCTAAACTAGTTGAGGCACTGAACTGAAAAACGTTTTATATTTATTCCTAGTAAAGACTGTGCCCTAAATTTTCCTCTGCACTGCTTCTTGTTTAGAGGATAAGAACAGACTACACAGCAGATACAGAGGTATTACAGAGAAAGCACTTTATAAAGAAAATAATATCACAACCCCACTTTATTTTTTTTCCTCCTCTCACTTAACAGTCAAATTGCATCATTGTCTCGGATACTTGAGAATTTCCTGTGAGCCATCATAACTTCCTCAACCCTTATTTGTGGGTTTAATAATAAAAAAACAAGGAATGAAAGCTCATAACAACAAATTTATCCAAAAAGATAAATCATCAAGTCTCAGTGATGAAACTGGAGAGGCTAAAAGGAAACTTATGTTGTCGCTTCAAAAGGCGACAACATAAGTTGTCGCCTTTTGAAGAAACATCTAATCGATGTAAGAAACATCTAATCGAAACCTCAATTCATGCAGAGTGGTGTGCATCTCCAAAATATAATATATTGACCTACAATTTTCCAATGACAACTTGTCCAGATTGCTGTTTTTTTATTAGTTGTGTGATAACTGCTTTTTTTAAAGTCTGGATGAGTTTACTATTTGAATCAGATCAGACAGAATGACAGGCAAATATGGAGACAGCAGAAAGAGGAGCTTAATTGACATAACGTTTAATCTAAGTTTTTATGGTTGAGTTGGTGGAATTCAATCATTTTCTCTATACGTTTTAACTGGGCATAGCATTGGTACTATATTTGATATTGATGTGCAGACTGACCCTCTATATTTTTATTTTAAAGTTAGTAAATTCACTGCAGGTCCTTTAAAGTGGAATTTAAATGCTACAGCCACAGGAGAGTTTGTTAATCTGTCGACTGTGGCAAACAAGCCATGAACATTGTTAATGTTTTTTTTGTGTGCGTTAGTAGCAATCTTAAATATATGTGTGATATTTATGCTTTTAATACGCAGATGCAGACTGAAAACTATTAATTCAACCCATAATTTCAGCTAAAAAAAATAAATAAATAAAACCTAATAGGAGTTTTTATGTGCAGTCCACTGAAAATATACTGCACTTCTCCTTAGGCATGATTACACCCAATTACTTTCACCTAATAAATTACAAAATAGTGCTTAGCTTCTGTCATGAGCCCACACTCCCTCGCACTGAACAGATCATGTGTATTAAATCATTTTATCATCACTTTTGTTTTGGGACACTTCACAAATTCGGCAAAGTTTATATGTAGTTGCAGATCATCATTGTTCTAGATAGAAAATATTTTTTAAAAAATCATTTAAGTTTGTCAAACATTTAAAAATCAACCGTCAATCAACATTGATTGGTTTAAACTAACTGGTATTATAACAAAGTCCATTGTAATCATTGCATCAATACTAGTATCAAGATCTTTGTCCTGCAGACATGACAGAAGCATACTGCACCTAATCACACTTAAACCAACAAGATTAACTTGCATTATTGAGATTGACTGTTGCTTGCTCTGGGGCTATTGGCCTTCATTAGCAGATGACAAAGTGGAAAGTGGGTGGCTATAAAGGTGACTTTTATAGCCACTTCTCTGTAGGGTGTTCATAACCGTGCCTGTTTGAGATGACTGTTCTTGCATGAAACATCATGTAGCTGTAAAGCACTCAAGCATTTTACAGTGTTTTCCATTTAAGTGTGATAGTGGGGAGGGTTTTGACCTTACTGTATGCATATACACTGAAGGCAACACTTCTAACAACATCATGACTTTAAAGGATGCCTTCAAGTTGCTTTGCGACATTGTTGGAGGAAATGGTAACTTTAAAAAAATGATAGAAGTGTTCTGAACTGATATGTTTTATAGGGTTTAATCAAATTGTATATGGTATACACTGTCTTCCACAATACTGACGCAAAGGAAAATAAGGGTCAGGGGGTTCTCTCTGTACCTTTACTGTAATTAGACGAAATGTCTTTTTGCAAAGAGGCAGTCAGACACAGGCTGTCACTGGAAGGTTAGCTTTCTTCTTTTGCATCAAAGATCCGAAGCCGTGGGGTCAGTATTATACAAGAACGGTCTAAAAGGCAAGGCTGTGCATCTTTAGTCTCCAGTCTTTGGATAATGTAGTTATGGGTAATGTAGTATCACTAGAGGTGAACTAAGTAAGATAGCAATTGAGTTAATTTTTAAAACAGAGGCTGTAGTTACAATATCATCCATATTTACTGTTAACACTGGAACAGATGCAGGGAAAAAAAAATAAAAACCCTTAAAATAAATGCTGAACATTACTTCATTTGCATGAGAGCAAAACAAACCTGGGTTCATCTCCAAACTTGCTTGTTTCATTTCCAGGTGTTTAACATTTTTTAATAATTACTCTAAAAGTAGCTATGAGCTTCTGGTCAGTAGCAATAGCATGCTCTCTTCCTCATTTGAGAACTGGCTAAGAAAAAGGAGTTTTGTGCAGTACCACGGTGAAACGGTCATGAATTAATGTTTGAAAATTCCTAGAAACCAAGTCGCTTTCTACCCATAAGTAGTGCATCATTTTCTGATTGATAACTAAGGGATCAAACTTACAAAAGCTCCTGCTGGGTGCTTAACACTTGGCAGAAAACTGCTCCATCACACAATGAAGGTAATGTCTCAACTCCACCAGCAGAATAACATCAAAAAAAAAAAAAAAGCTAACACACCATGAGCTCCTGCACTTAAACACCAAAAATATACCCATTTTAAGCTACCCGTTATAGATAGCTTGAGTAGAACAACACAGCTGCAGCAATGGCCATCTATGGGCGAGTCATAAAACTGACTTTGGCACTTTCTTACTCTTCTGTTATCTGCTAAAAAAACAAAACAAAAAAAACACCAGTTAAAAGCTTTGTGCAGGTCTAGAAAAAATAAAAATGGACAGCACAGTCAAACTCTAATCAGGCCTTCAGCAATGTGTAAAGATCTGCTCCACAGTGAAACGGTCATGTTCAATAGCTAGGGGAAAACTTAAATTGGTGCATGCATAATTATCTGTCTTATGAGTCTACAGCCGAACCCACAAGGGATTGACAGCTCTTCAGGATGTATCCCAAATCTGTCCCTTTGATTGCTGGGATAAGTGTTAGTCTCAGTACAATTTCTAAGAGAATGAACTATTACAGAAAATAAGTCACAACACAAGTATTCTTAAGATGCTTAAATGGAGAATGGCACCATTGCAACACGTTAGTGGGGCTTTATTTATGAGCAGGAGAAATTGCAACAGTCTTCTCCAGGGATATTTCATTTGTGCTGGCCTGCTTTTGAATTATTCTGGTGCAACACTCAGAAATTTGTGGAAAGGAAGCTACACATGGGCAGCGATTTCTTCCAAAAATTGTAAAAGCACACCATTTCTTTTTGGTTTTATCAAACCGTCCAACTTAGAAGTCGCAGTCTAACTTACCAACGTCTCCAGAGGAAAGTGTAGCTTCCTGGCTAGTCCATAAAGTGGACCAGCATCTTGTCTTCTCAGAAATAAAATATATCCAGAGACACATGAAATACTGAGTAGATCAGCAGTAAAAAGAAAACAAATAAATAAAAAATACTCGCACCGCATCTGGCTTATTCAACAATGCTGTGTTCAAAGTCACTTTAAGGTCTTTCTTCCCCATTCAGATCTATGTTTTCAGCAAAATGTATAGATACCTAAATGTATTATTGTGATTGGCTAAGTAACCATTTGAGCTGACAATCACTTGGAAGGTAAAGTGGGCTAATGAGTGTCCGTCCATTCGACTGAACAGACGAAGCTTTCAGTTCCTTTGATGGGAGGAATTATAATGACTTTACCATTGTTTTTGAAGCTCTAAATATAAAACCCAAGCATATTATACATAAAAAAAACAAAAAAAAAAAAACCCCAGTAAGCATCACTGCTTCATTTTGAAATCCTTACATGTACAAGGATTTCTTTGTGATGACAGCTTGGCTAATAATTTATGCCTTGTTGACAGAGTAGAGAGGGTAAGACCGAAAGAAACAGAAAATGGAGCAAATCCAACTTGATTTAGTATGTTTGTTTCACTAGTCTGATTCCCAACCTCCACAACCCTTCATTAATCCTTCCCAAACATTCACCGCCAACACCCCCACCATCCTCTGCTTCCTAGCAGAGTGAGACATACTAACAAGGAAAATAAGCTCACAAATACCTAAATGATTGGATTAAGGGAGAAAGGAGTGCGCCAAAGGTGAAGACAAGAAGCACCTAGGCATTATCCCAACTCCATAAACACTGCGAGCAATCTCCCGTTATGAGTTCCTGTTATGCACAAGAGAATAATAAGGCCGTCTCTTCTCAGCGGCGAGAACAATAATGAGTTTGCAGGGAAACGGTTGCAGAAGTTCAATAGCTGCACCTTCTTTTTTCTAGTGATGAGAGGGACCTCTTTCTTTCTTTCTGTCCGTATTCCTTTTTTTCTATCTGTGGTAAGAAAACTCTTCACTGGGCATCAATCCCCTGAAAATACGATTAAGGTACTGACTCATCGCGTGGCCCATGGGGTGTAGTGACCAAAGCAGTGAGGCTGTTTGTGTGTGCGCAGGATTCAGTGTGTGCATCCATTCTCATTTGTCCATTTGTAACACACAGAAAGGCAGCCAAAAAATAAATAAATAAATAACTGCACATCCACATAGTACTGTAGGAAAGAAGAAAATAGGCAAGTCCTTTTTCGTCTGATTCAGTCGGATGGTTAAAGGCACGACTATCCACACACGGATACATTCGCCCCTACTACTTCTTCACTTCCCACCCTTTTTTCCATAAAAATCTAAATGTAATAGTGGATGCTTTTTGTAGCACAAGGCCACACTACATAAGAGGGACAGAGACAAAGTAGAGGGTAGCAGATGGAAACCGAGGGTCTAAAGGG
The DNA here is from genome assembly GCF_001443285.1 of Poecilia latipinna. NCBI lineage: Eukaryota > Metazoa > Chordata > Actinopteri > Cyprinodontiformes > Poeciliidae > Poecilia > Poecilia latipinna. The sequence continues at coordinate 246,781 of NW_015112795.1, read as the reverse complement.
TGCTTGATGTGTCTTAGAATGTCAAGTTGAATTTCCTGGACTGCAAGGGGAAATGAAAGGCTCCAGTGTGAAGATGATGGCAATTATAGCTCACTTCCCCCCCCCCTCCTCCTCAAACAGTCTACTGTACTTTGGAGGCACTTAAATTTAGAGCTTCAGGAGCGTTTCAGCTGTATGGAAAGAAATATCTCAGAGACATGACAAACCCTGGAGTTCCTCTCCCCTTGATTACCAAGATCAGAATGCTGTGAAACAAAAGCTCTCGTGTCACTGGCAACACTCAGCAAATGACTTGTCACCACAACGCCCCACTCTGTGTACGAAACTACATTATTGGTGACAAGTTGTTTTGTCCCGATTTGGTCTGCTGGTAAGCAGTAAACAATGGGAAAGATTTTACCATGGCAGCCTGACATCTTAAGAAAAAAAGACGAGTTTGCTTTTGGTTCAGTTTGTTTTGACAAGTTTCATAGAAGAGCTGAAAGATTTGGGAAAAAAAGGAAGGAAAAAAAATGATTGTGTGATCTTCAAAACTTTGCGACACATCTGATCGATATTCTTCACTCAAAACAAAAAAGTGGGCTGTCACCACTTCTCAATGACATTTCGGAAGGGAAATGTTGGGCTTTAGTTGCTGTAATTTTTACCAACATGTCTAGCTTACAAAAGTATCGTCTTTATTAACCCTGACTAGCTTGTGTCTGCTGTAGAAAATAATTCTTTGATGAGTTTGCCAGTCTGTTTCACCGAGACGACGGCTTGGCCAGGGTGTTGCGGCAGCATTAAGGGATTTTCACACTTGATAGTCTGTATGTCTTGGTTGAATTGTGGCGCAAAATTGCAATTTTTCTTACATTTCCATCTGTTGGTACTTCTTGCTCCCTGATCCGTCCCCTGAAGACCAAGTTGTATTCCTTGGTCTTCATGATGTCATTGATTCACTAATATTCTCCAACAAGCCTCTAAGATCTTAACAAAACACCTGTATTTATAGAGAATAAAAGGACCCCTTTTATTAATTAGGGGACATCTAAAGGTAATTCAAGACACTACTGGATTTCAATTATTTTTCCTTCTAAGCAGTTCAGGTAAAGAGAAGTGAATCAATTTTAGTGCACTTGATACTTCAGAATTTTTTAGTTAAGAATAAAAAAATATGTGCAATTTTCCTTCGACTTCATAATTATGCACTTTGTTCAATCACATAAAAAATTTATGAATTATTTTTGCAATACTGTGTACGTTTTCATGCCTGAAGGTCTGAGGACATATGGTTCTAAAATTCTCATATGACTACCACAGTCTATGCAATCCAGTCTTCATGTTGGAAGACACGTACCAAGTATGGAACAGCAATACTTTCTGCTCGTGACTGGGTTAATACATTTTCATTCTCACCAACAGTGTCATTCAGAATAAAATGCATGTACAAATGCAAACAACTGTGCCATATTATTAAACAAATATGCATTTTGCAGTAGATAATATTTTAGCATTTATATGCCTAACCATGCAAGCATGAAATGAGTTAAAAAAAAAATAAAAAAATTAGCATGGAAGCTGACAGAGTTTGAATTTGGGTGCTTGAATTATTCACCAGTCTGCTCAGAGGACCAACCCCGTCCCACCTCTCCCACCCTCATCCTACTTTTTCTAGCCTCTTTGGGAAGCGGGGTGATGCTAGATCAGATCAATCCTCACAGCTCTAAAGAAGTCGAGAAGATCTGGCCTGCTACTGCCTGAACTCATGCAGCTGATCTCATCTTTTTTGTATGTTTTAATTATGAATGACATTTGCGGAGCAGCAGTGCGGCTCAATAGCTGCCAGAGGAGGACAGAGCTTTCTCTTCGCAGGCGAAATCAGTCAATCTTACCATCGATCAATCATCCATGAATCCATGGCATCCATTTCATTGGGAAAAAGTTTGTGAACTTAACACATGAATTCAAGGAACTATTGGGGGGAAATGAGCAATTTCCATTAGTAACAACATTTCAGGTATGCAAACATTTCCTTCTTGATAATCTGAGCTGGAAAGCTTTACATAAGCACACTTGGCACCACTCCTGGACCATCCAGTCTGCCAGAAGCAGAGCATACAAAGCAAGCAGGCAAAGATAAGACAAAGTGACACATTATGTAAATACAGATTTAGAAAAGCCAGGCAAAACCTGATGGCATCAATGATGCATATGTGACTCCTTAAGGCAATCAACTCTTTCCTCTGCAGGGAACCAAATCCTCCCCAGATAAGATCTTCATTGGATCATGTCTGCTGAGTGATGGCCGATGTGACCACTCTGACAGAAAGAGGCAGGAAGCAGGAGGAGATAAAGGGATGTGTGCGAGTGATGGCGTGCTGAGTCAAGCTTCGTTTTTAGTGTGGTATTAAGATTTTATGGATATTATGGCTGTACTGTACAACAATTTTTACAACTCGCATCCCAACTGGTGCTGAAGCAGTAAAACGCGTCACCCTGGGAATATTAAAGGCTGGTTATGCTGCATCATTTCATAAAGACAAGAGAAACTTTATCCGGAGTTTAGACCTTGGGACTTTGTGCTTTGACACGGTGGTGTGAATCAGATTCATGGATGCCTCTTGTCCTAATTTGAGTGAGATTCATCTGAGCACAGCGAGACATGGGTTAACAATTTTGTCCAGATTAGGGAGAAATTTAGTATTGGACTGTCTCCAAAAATATTAAATATATATTTTTGTCAGAAGCCTTCAGGCGTTGCACTGAAACTCACAATGTACCTTGTATTCAGGAAAGTATTTTCTTAGCATTTGGCTTAGTTTTGCAAATTTGATATAAAATAATGATTAAAATTTAATTTAGAAAAATGTCATATTACAAACAAGCTTTACTTAGTGAATTAGCTATAGAAAATGTATGGAAATGTGCATTCCTCTTCCCGTCGCTAAAAATAAGTCAAATGTTACTGCACTTCACAGGTTATCTCTGTTTTATTTACATGAATCTCTTTCAGCCACAGTTTTTCCCTCCACTTAACTTTCAATCAATATTCTTGTTAAAATGGCCTCCTTATAGTAGGCGTCAACCTCTGCAAGATATTGTGGGGGGAAATACAATTTCTATGCTTAAAGTCCCTTTTAACAGAAACATATACTTTATGTCTCACTTTGCTTGTAATTAATATATGTGTAGTACTCAAGTCTTCTTTTGTTGATATTCTAACATTCAAAAGAAAATGGTGTTATCTTCAGTCGTGAAAAGGAATAAGTACCAACAATTACTGGACAAAAGAAAAAATTTGGAACGGATCAGACTAATTCAGTTATTTGACTGCATCTAATGAAACTATTTTGCTTCCATTTCTGCTCCCACTGCAGGGCGTCAACACCGCCACAAGTTTTCATCAAAAGTAGGGATATATTTGTTGAGCAAGCACTTAAGAAACCCACCTTTGCCGTAAAACCTCGCTTTACTTTGACGTTGCAGGACACAAGGTTTATTGCTCGAAGATTGCAGCAGATCCCCAAGGGCCTAATTAGAGCTATCAAAGCAAAACTAATGGGTAAGGTATCAAAGAGAGAATGCTTCATCAAGGACATACGACAGTGTGAAGGTCAGCATGCACCGTCACACTGCATCTCATCATCTTCAGTCGCTACCGCAGAATATGGATGACCCCGGAGCATGCTAATGGCTCAGGCTGTTGTGTGGACGTGACAGTGCTTTTTTTTTTTCTTCCACTTTTTATCTCTCAGAGCTCGGCTATTAATTCTGATTGTGCGATTCACATTCAGACACACAGACTCTCACTAAAAATTCCTGGTCCACCCACCTGCAGCTGTCGACACCCCGATGCATCTAGAGCAGGACAATTAGTAATCCATCACCGATGTTTACAGTCTGGGTGGTGGGGGCTCTGGAGAAGAGGGGGAGGAAGAGAATCTACAATAGGGGGTTTGCGAAAAAGAACGAGACAAAAACAAAGCAAATGGAATGGCGGGGAAGTAGTAAACAAGGGTAAGAGGACGGCCAGGATAAACAAGTGGTTTGTTTTTTTTTTTTTTTTTTTTTTTTTTTTATTATTCTGACTTGTAACTTCTTCAGTGTGTGTTTGCGTCTGGGAGGATGTGCAAGGCCCAGAGAAGATTACAAGTCATTTTTGCTTTAGCATGCTGAATGGGTGCAGAGCACGGCCCTGCATGCATATTAACAGTGTGTCATGTGCAAGCCTGCCCGTCTAGGAAAACTGTGTGGGACATGGAGGGATGTGTTGCAGGGAGAAGGAGAGGAGCAATAATAAAAAAAAGAGAAAGATGAGCAGAAAAGCAAGAAAGAGAAAGCCACTAGATGGCACTGTTGGGTGGCGAATTCACACGTTCTCTCTTCCCTTTTCTAGGTCTCTGTTTCATGTTGTCTCTTTCTCCCCATCCTCTATTTCCCTCCATCCGTCTTTTTTACCTCCTCCACTTCTCCACTTTTCCCTCTCGCTCTTTCAGCACATGGCATCCATGATGGAGCCGGTTATACAGCTGGGAATTTAACACACAGAACTGTAGTGTTTCCTGAATCGAAGCTAGGCGCTTGAGGAGCCCAGAAAGCTCACCCAAGAACACCGTCTGTCTGTTTAATTGACTGGCATCAATGTACGAACACTCACACGCGTGGACAGAATCATGTTCACTGATGCTACTTATATGCAACACATAAAATACAATTACAGCAACAACAAGTTGGTAATAAAATGGAAGCCTGCATCGTTTCTTGGTGAGGGAGTGAAAGACAGAACTGGATGAATGCATAAACATCACTAATCAGAGAGCAAGTTCAATTTCCTCCAGGATGAGACAGGTGAAAATGGGAGCAGGAGTGGACATGCTGCCAATGTGGTAAAAGTCAATGGTACGAGTGAAGATTAGGTGAAAATAAGGACACAACGGATAGTTCAGTCTGAAACTGAGACCATCGTTTGGTATTCAGTATTTTTCAAAAGAAATCACGAGGACTGTGTGGTTTATGCAAGTACCCAGTCTGAATGACTGTTGAGAAAATGTTTTGCTACAATTAGAATTGCAAGTCTGTGGGATATGTTTCTACTAGTTTTGTGCATCTTGTAAAAACACTCAAGCGTAGTCAAAATAATTTGAGAGCATTCATGCATATTGAACAAAGTTTTACCAAAGATCAAGTCAGGAAATTTACTGAGACGCTCCAGCACATGGATATGCTGTCTTCCACACTAATGCTAGGGATTTGTTGTCGTATTGGGAAGCTTCTAGCATGTTTTTGAAGGACTGTCCTGTATTTAGCTCCAGACATCTTCCCATCATTTTTAGCCACCCTCTAAGTTTCTCCTGGAGTAAATACATAAGTATACATAGTCCTTGCCATTTAATTAGTTCAGTCCATGTCCATTTTTTTTATTCATTCAGTAACTGCAATATGAATTGTTATGGATATGTAGAGCATATAATTATAATGGTTAGAGGTGTGCCGATCGATCGGTCA